>NW_027370704.1:0-34007 GCF_046119375.1 Phyllobates terribilis
TGGTATATGAAAAACATATTTTTCAATGGCAAAAATCAATGAATATTGTAAATGCACAAACAGTAATATCTCCGCATTGCAAGGTGCAATTCTGAAATTTTTTGCTTTTTCCTGCTAATCCTAGCATGATAAAGAAGATTCAAAGAGAGTGAGATGCCAGCTCCTTTCATTCAGTCAGTAGCTTCAAACATTTCTGGTATATGAAAAACATGTTTTTCAATGGCAAAAATCAATGAATATTGTAAAAGCACAAACAGTAATATCTCCACATTGCACGGTGCAATTCTGAAATTTTTAGCTTTTTCCTGTTAATCCTAGCATGATAAAGAAGATTCAAAGAGAGTGAGATGCCAGCTCCTTTCATTCAGTCAGTAGCTTCAAACATTTCTGGTATATGAAAAACATGTTTTTCAATGGCAAAAATCAATGAATATTGTAAATGCACAAACAGTAATATCTCCACATTGCAAGGTGCAATTCTGAAATTTTTTGCTTTTTCCTGCTAATCCTAGCATGATAAAGAAGATTCAAAGAGAGTGAGATGCCAGCTCCTTTCATTCAGTCAGTAGCTTCAAACATTTCTGGTATATGAAAAACATGTTTTTCAATGGCAAAAATCAATGAATATTGTAAATGCACAAACAGTAATATCTCCACATTGCAAGGTGCAATTCTGAAATTTTTTGCTTTTTCCTGCTAATCCTAGCATGATAAAGAAGATTCAAAGAGAGTGAGATGCCAGCTCCTTTCATTCAGTCAGTAGCTTCAAACATTTCTGGTATATGAAAAACGTTTTTCAATGGCAAAAATCAATGAATATTGTAAATGCACAAACAGTAATATCTCCACATTGCACGGTGCAATTCTGAAATTTTTAGCTTTTTCCTGTTAATCCTAGCATGATAAAGAAGATTCAAAGAGAGTGAGATGCCAGCTCCTTTCATTCAGTCAGTAGCTTCAAACATTTCTGGTATATGAAAAACATGTTTTTCAATGGCAAAAATCAATGAATATTGTAAATGCACAAACAGTAATATCTCCACATTGCAAGGTGCAATTCTGAAATTTTTTGCTTTTTCCTGCTAATCCTAGCATGATAAAGAAGATTCAAAGAGAGTGAGATGCCAGCTCCTTTCATTCAGTCAGTAGCTTCAAACATTTCTGGTATATGAAAAACATGTTTTTCAATGGCAAAAATCAATGAATATTGTAAATGCACAAACAGTAATATCTCCACATTGCACGGTGCAATTCTGAAATTTTTAGCTTTTTCCTGTTAATCCTAGCATGATAAAGAAGATTCAAAGAGAGTGAGATGCCAGCTCCTTTCATTCAGTCAGTAGCTTCAAACATTTCTGGTATATGAAAAACGTTTTTCAATGGCAAAAATCAATGAATATTGTAAATGCACAAACAGTAATATCTCCACATTGCAAGGTGCAATTCTGAAATTTTTTGCTTTTTCCTGTTAATCCTAGCATGATAAAGAAGATTCAAAGAGAGTGAGATGCCAGCTCCTTTCATTCAGTCAGTAGCTTCAAACATTTCTGGTATATGAAAAACATGTTTTTCAATGGCAAAAATCAATGAATATTGTAAATGCACAAACAGTAATATCTCCGCATTGCAAGGTGCAATTCTGAAATTTTTTGCTTTTTCCTGCTAATCCTAGCATGATAAAGAAGATTCAAAGAGAGTGAGATGCCAGCTCCTTTCATTCAGTCAGTAGCTTCAAACATTTCTGGTATATGAAAAACATGTTTTTCAATGGCAAAAATCAATGAATATTGTAAAAGCACAAACAGTAATATCTCCACATTGCACGGTGCAATTCTGAAATTTTTAGCTTTTTCCTGTTAATCCTAGCATGATAAAGAAGATTCAAAGAGAGTGAGATGCCAGCTCCTTTCATTCAGTCAGTAGCTTCAAACATTTCTGGTATATGAAAAACATGTTTTTCAATGGCAAAAATCAATGAATATTGTAAATGCACAAACAGTAATATCTCCGCATTGCAAGGTGCAATTCTGAAATTTTTTGCTTTTTCCTGCTAATCCTAGCATGATAAAGAAGATTCAAAGAGAGTGAGATGCCAGCTCCTTTCATTCAGTCAGTAGCTTCAAACATTTCTGGTATATGAAAAACATGTTTTTCAATGGCAAAAATCAATGAATATTGTAAATGCACAAACAGTAATATCTCCACATTGCAAGGTGCAATTCTGAAATTTTTTGCTTTTTCCTGCTAATCCTAGCATGATAAAGAAGATTCAAAGAGAGTGAGATGCCAGCTCCTTTCATTCAGTCAGTAGCTTCAAACATTTCTGGTATATGAAAAACATGTTTTTCAATGGCAAAAATCAATGAATATTGTAAATGCACAAACAGTAATATCTCCACATTGCACGGTGCAATTCTGAAATTTTTAGCTTTTTCCTGTTAATCCTAGCATGATAAAGAAGATTCAAAGAGAGTGAGATGCCAGCTCCTTTCATTCAGTCAGTAGCTTCAAACATTTCTGGTATATGAAAAACGTTTTTCAATGGCAAAAATCAATGAATATTGTAAATGCACAAACAGTAATATCTCCACATTGCAAGGTGCAATTCTGAAATTTTTTGCTTTTTCCTGTTAATCCTAGCATGATAAAGAAGATTCAAAGAGAGTGAGATGCCAGCTCCTTTCATTCAGTCAGTAGCTTCAAACATTTCTGGTATATGAAAAACATGTTTTTCAATGGCAAAAATCAATGAATATTGTAAATGCACAAACAGTAATATCTCCACATTGCACGGTGCAATTCTGAAATTTTTAGCTTTTTCCTGTTAATCCCAGCATGATAAAGAAGATTCAAAGAGAGTGAGATGCCAGCTCCTTTCATTCAGTCAGTAGCTTCAAACATTTCTGGTATATGAAAAACATGTTTTTCAATGGCAAAAATCAATGAATATTGTAAATGCACAAACAGTAATATCTCCACATTGCAAGGTGCAATTCTGAAATTTTTAGCTTTTTCCTGTTAATCCTAGCATGATAAAGAAGATTCAAAGAGAGTGAGATGCCAGCTCCTTTCATTCAATCAGTAGCTTCAAACATTTCTGGTATATGAAAAACATGTTTTTCAATGGCAAAAATCAATGAATATTGTAAATGCACAAACAGTAATATCTCCGCATTGCAAGGTGCAATTCTGAAATTTTTTGCTTTTTCCTGCTAATCCTAGCATGATAAAGAAGATTCAAAGAGAGTGAGATGCCAGCTCCTTTCATTCAGTCAGTAGCTTCAAACATTTCTGGTATATGAAAAACATGTTTTTCAATGGCAAAAATCAATGAATATTGTAAATGCACAAACAGTAATATCTCCACATTGCACGGTGCAATTCTGAAATTTTTAGCTTTTTCCTACTAATCCTAGCATGATAAAGAAGATTCAAAGAGAGTGAGATGCCAGCTCCTTTCATTCAGTCAGTAGCTTCAAACATTTCTGGTATATGAAAAACATGTTTTTCAATGGCAAAAATCAATGAATATTGTAAATGCACAAACAGTAATATCTCCACATTGCAAGGTGCAATTCTGAAATTTTTTGCTTTTTCCTGCTAATCCTAGCATGATAAAGAAGATTCAAAGAGAGTGAGATGCCAGCTCCTTTCATTCAGTCAGTAGCTTCAAACATTTCTGGTATATGAAAAACATGTTTTTCAATGGCAAAAATCAATGAATATTGTAAATGCACAAACAGTAATATCTCCACATTGCACGGTGCAATTCTGAAATTTTTAGCTTTTTCCTGTTAATCCTAGCATGATAAAGAAGATTCAAAGAGAGTGAGATGCCAGCTCCTTTCATTCAGTCAGTAGCTTCAAACATTTCTGGTATATGAAAAACGTTTTTCAATGGCAAAAATCAATGAATATTGTAAATGCACAAACAGTAATATCTCCGCATTGCAAGGTGCAATTCTGAAATTTTTTGCTTTTTCCTGCTAATCCTAGCATGATAAAGAAGATTCAAAGAGAGTGAGATGCCAGCTCCTTTCATTCAGTCAGTAGCTTCAAACATTTCTGGTATATGAAAAACATGTTTTTCAATGGCAAAAATCAATGAATATTGTAAAAGCACAAACAGTAATATCTCCACATTGCACGGTGCAATTCTGAAATTTTTAGCTTTTTCCTGTTAATCCTAGCATGATAAAGAAGATTCAAAGAGAGTGAGATGCCAGCTCCTTTCATTCAGTCAGTAGCTTCAAACATTTCTGGTATATGAAAAACATGTTTTTCAATGGCAAAAATCAATGAATATTGTAAATGCACAAACAGTAATATCTCCACATTGCAAGGTGCAATTCTGAAATTTTTTGCTTTTTCCTGCTAATCCTAGCATGATAAAGAAGATTCAAAGAGAGTGAGATGCCAGCTCCTTTCATTCAGTCAGTAGCTTCAAACATTTCTGGTATATGAAAAACATGTTTTTCAATGGCAAAAATCAATGAATATTGTAAATGCACAAACAGTAATATCTCCACATTGCAAGGTGCAATTCTGAAATTTTTTGCTTTTTCCTGTTAATCCTAGCATGATAAAGAAGATTCAAAGAGAGTGAGATGCCAGCTCCTTTCATTCAGTCAGTAGCTTCAAACATTTCTGGTATATGAAAAACATGTTTTTCAATGGCAAAAATCAATGAATATTGTAAATGCACAAACAGTAATATCTCCGCATTGCAAGGTGCAATTCTGAAATTTTTTGCTTTTTCCTGCTAATCCTAGCATGATAAAGAAGATTCAAAGAGAGTGAGATGCCAGCTCCTTTCATTCAGTCAGTAGCTTCAAACATTTCTGGTATATGAAAAACATGTTTTTCAATGGCAAAAATCAATGAATATTGTAAAAGCACAAACAGTAATATCTCCACATTGCACGGTGCAATTCTGAAATTTTTAGCTTTTTCCTGTTAATCCTAGCATGATAAAGAAGATTCAAAGAGAGTGAGATGCCAGCTCCTTTCATTCAGTCAGTAGCTTCAAACATTTCTGGTATATGAAAAACATGTTTTTCAATGGCAAAAATCAATGAATATTGTAAATGCACAAACAGTAATATCTCCGCATTGCAAGGTGCAATTCTGAAATTTTTTGCTTTTTCCTGCTAATCCTAGCATGATAAAGAAGATTCAAAGAGAGTGAGATGCCAGCTCCTTTCATTCAGTCAGTAGCTTCAAACATTTCTGGTATATGAAAAACATGTTTTTCAATGGCAAAAATCAATGAATATTGTAAATGCACAAACAGTAATATCTCCACATTGCAAGGTGCAATTCTGAAATTTTTTGCTTTTTCCTGCTAATCCTAGCATGATAAAGAAGATTCAAAGAGAGTGAGATGCCAGCTCCTTTCATTCAGTCAGTAGCTTCAAACATTTCTGGTATATGAAAAACATGTTTTTCAATGGCAAAAATCAATGAATATTGTAAATGCACAAACAGTAATATCTCCACATTGCACGGTGCAATTCTGAAATTTTTAGCTTTTTCCTGTTAATCCTAGCATGATAAAGAAGATTCAAAGAGAGTGAGATGCCAGCTCCTTTCATTCAGTCAGTAGCTTCAAACATTTCTGGTATATGAAAAACGTTTTTCAATGGCAAAAATCAATGAATATTGTAAATGCACAAACAGTAATATCTCCACATTGCAAGGTGCAATTCTGAAATTTTTTGCTTTTTCCTGTTAATCCTAGCATGATAAAGAAGATTCAAAGAGAGTGAGATGCCAGCTCCTTTCATTCAGTCAGTAGCTTCAAACATTTCTGGTATATGAAAAACATGTTTTTCAATGGCAAAAATCAATGAATATTGTAAATGCACAAACAGTAATATCTCCACATTGCACGGTGCAATTCTGAAATTTTTAGCTTTTTCCTGTTAATCCCAGCATGATAAAGAAGATTCAAAGAGAGTGAGATGCCAGCTCCTTTCATTCAGTCAGTAGCTTCAAACATTTCTGGTATATGAAAAACATGTTTTTCAATGGCAAAAATCAATGAATATTGTAAATGCACAAACAGTAATATCTCCACATTGCAAGGTGCAATTCTGAAATTTTTAGCTTTTTCCTGTTAATCCTAGCATGATAAAGAAGATTCAAAGAGAGTGAGATGCCAGCTCCTTTCATTCAATCAGTAGCTTCAAACATTTCTGGTATATGAAAAACATGTTTTTCAATGGCAAAAATCAATGAATATTGTAAATGCACAAACAGTAATATCTCCGCATTGCAAGGTGCAATTCTGAAATTTTTTGCTTTTTCCTGCTAATCCTAGCATGATAAAGAAGATTCAAAGAGAGTGAGATGCCAGCTCCTTTCATTCAGTCAGTAGCTTCAAACATTTCTGGTATATGAAAAACATGTTTTTCAATGGCAAAAATCAATGAATATTGTAAATGCACAAACAGTAATATCTCCACATTGCACGGTGCAATTCTGAAATTTTTAGCTTTTTCCTACTAATCCTAGCATGATAAAGAAGATTCAAAGAGAGTGAGATGCCAGCTCCTTTCATTCAGTCAGTAGCTTCAAACATTTCTGGTATATGAAAAACATGTTTTTCAATGGCAAAAATCAATGAATATTGTAAATGCACAAACAGTAATATCTCCACATTGCAAGGTGCAATTCTGAAATTTTTTGCTTTTTCCTGCTAATCCTAGCATGATAAAGAAGATTCAAAGAGAGTGAGATGCCAGCTCCTTTCATTCAGTCAGTAGCTTCAAACATTTCTGGTATATGAAAAACATGTTTTTCAATGGCAAAAATCAATGAATATTGTAAATGCACAAACAGTAATATCTCCACATTGCACGGTGCAATTCTGAAATTTTTAGCTTTTTCCTGTTAATCCTAGCATGATAAAGAAGATTCAAAGAGAGTGAGATGCCAGCTCCTTTCATTCAGTCAGTAGCTTCAAACATTTCTGGTATATGAAAAACGTTTTTCAATGGCAAAAATCAATGAATATTGTAAATGCACAAACAGTAATATCTCCGCATTGCAAGGTGCAATTCTGAAATTTTTTGCTTTTTCCTGCTAATCCTAGCATGATAAAGAAGATTCAAAGAGAGTGAGATGCCAGCTCCTTTCATTCAGTCAGTAGCTTCAAACATTTCTGGTATATGAAAAACATGTTTTTCAATGGCAAAAATCAATGAATATTGTAAAAGCACAAACAGTAATATCTCCACATTGCACGGTGCAATTCTGAAATTTTTAGCTTTTTCCTGTTAATCCTAGCATGATAAAGAAGATTCAAAGAGAGTGAGATGCCAGCTCCTTTCATTCAGTCAGTAGCTTCAAACATTTCTGGTATATGAAAAACATGTTTTTCAATGGCAAAAATCAATGAATATTGTAAATGCACAAACAGTAATATCTCCACATTGCAAGGTGCAATTCTGAAATTTTTTGCTTTTTCCTGCTAATCCTAGCATGATAAAGAAGATTCAAAGAGAGTGAGATGCCAGCTCCTTTCATTCAGTCAGTAGCTTCAAACATTTCTGGTATATGAAAAACATGTTTTTCAATGGCAAAAATCAATGAATATTGTAAATGCACAAACAGTAATATCTCCACATTGCACGGTGCAATTCTGAAATTTTTAGCTTTTTCCTGTTAATCCTAGCATGATAAAGAAGATTCAAAGAGAGTGAGATGCCAGCTCCTTTCATTCAGTCAGTAGCTTCAAACATTTCTGGTATATGAAAAACATGTTTTTCAATGGCAAAAATCAATGAATATTGTAAATGCACAAACAGTAATATCTCCACATTGCAAGGTGCAATTCTGAAATTTTTTGCTTTTTCCTGCTAATCCTAGCATGATAAAGAAGATTCAAAGAGAGTGAGATGCCAGCTCCTTTCATTCAGTCAGTAGCTTCAAACATTTCTGGTATATGAAAAACATGTTTTTCAATGGCAAAAATCAATGAATATTGTAAATGCACAAACAGTAATATCTCCACATTGCACGGTGCAATTCTGAAATTTTTAGCTTTTTCCTGTTAATCCTAGCATGATAAAGAAGATTCAAAGAGAGTGAGATGCCAGCTCCTTTCATTCAGTCAGTAGCTTCAAACATTTCTGGTATATGAAAAACATATTTTTCAATGGCAAAAATCAATGAATATTGTAAATGCACAAACAGTAATATCTCCGCATTGCAAGGTGCAATTCTGAAATTTTTTGCTTTTTCCTGCTAATCCTAGCATGATAAAGAAGATTCAAAGAGAGTGAGATGCCAGCTCCTTTCATTCAGTCAGTAGCTTCAAACATTTCTGGTATATGAAAAACATGTTTTTCAATGGCAAAAATCAATGAATATTGTAAATGCACAAACAGTAATATCTCCACATTGCACGGTGCAATTCTGAAATTTTTAGCTTTTTCCTACTAATCCTAGCATGATAAAGAAGATTCAAAGAGAGTGAGATGCCAGCTCCTTTCATTCAGTCAGTAGCTTCAAACATTTCTGGTATATGAAAAACATGTTTTTCAATGGCAAAAATCAATGAATATTGTAAATGCACAAACAGTAATATCTCCACATTGCAAGGTGCAATTCTGAAATTTTTTGCTTTTTCCTGCTAATCCTAGCATGATAAAGAAGATTCAAAGAGAGTGAGATGCCAGCTCCTTTCATTCAGTCAGTAGCTTCAAACATTTCTGGTATATGAAAAACATGTTTTTCAATGGCAAAAATCAATGAATATTGTAAATGCACAAACAGTAATATCTCCACATTGCACGGTGCAATTCTGAAATTTTTAGCTTTTTCCTGTTAATCCTAGCATGATAAAGAAGATTCAAAGAGAGTGAGATGCCAGCTCCTTTCATTCAGTCAGTAGCTTCAAACATTTCTGGTATATGAAAAACGTTTTTCAATGGCAAAAATCAATGAATATTGTAAATGCACAAACAGTAATATCTCCGCATTGCAAGGTGCAATTCTGAAATTTTTTGCTTTTTCCTGCTAATCCTAGCATGATAAAGAAGATTCAAAGAGAGTGAGATGCCAGCTCCTTTCATTCAGTCAGTAGCTTCAAACATTTCTGGTATATGAAAAACATGTTTTTCAATGGCAAAAATCAATGAATATTGTAAAAGCACAAACAGTAATATCTCCACATTGCACGGTGCAATTCTGAAATTTTTAGCTTTTTCCTGTTAATCCTAGCATGATAAAGAAGATTCAAAGAGAGTGAGATGCCAGCTCCTTTCATTCAGTCAGTAGCTTCAAACATTTCTGGTATATGAAAAACATGTTTTTCAATGGCAAAAATCAATGAATATTGTAAATGCACAAACAGTAATATCTCCACATTGCAAGGTGCAATTCTGAAATTTTTTGCTTTTTCCTGCTAATCCTAGCATGATAAAGAAGATTCAAAGAGAGTGAGATGCCAGCTCCTTTCATTCAGTCAGTAGCTTCAAACATTTCTGGTATATGAAAAACATGTTTTTCAATGGCAAAAATCAATGAATAT
The DNA here is from genome assembly GCF_046119375.1 of Phyllobates terribilis. Taxonomy (NCBI): domain Eukaryota; kingdom Metazoa; phylum Chordata; class Amphibia; order Anura; family Dendrobatidae; genus Phyllobates; species Phyllobates terribilis. Next base: position 9,539 of record NW_027370704.1, read on the forward strand.
TGTAAATGCACAAACAGTAATATCTCCACATTGCACGGTGCAATTCTGAAATTTTTAGCTTTTTCCTGTTAATCCTAGCATGATAAAGAAGATTCAAAGAGAGTGAGATGCCAGCTCCTTTCATTCAGTCAGTAGCTTCAAACATTTCTGGTATATGAAAAACATGTTTTTCAATGGCAAAAATCAATGAATATTGTAAATGCACAAACAGTAATATCTCCACATTGCAAGGTGCAATTCTGAAATTTTTTGCTTTTTCCTGCTAATCCTAGCATGATAAAGAAGATTCAAAGAGAGTGAGATGCCAGCTCCTTTCATTCAGTCAGTAGCTTCAAACATTTCTGGTATATGAAAAACATGTTTTTCAATGGCAAAAATCAATGAATATTGTAAATGCACAAACAGTAATATCTCCACATTGCACGGTGCAATTCTGAAATTTTTAGCTTTTTCCTGTTAATCCTAGCATGATAAAGAAGATTCAAAGAGAGTGAGATGCCAGCTCCTTTCATTCAGTCAGTAGCTTCAAACATTTCTGGTATATGAAAAACATATTTTTCAATGGCAAAAATCAATGAATATTGTAAATGCACAAACAGTAATATCTCCGCATTGCAAGGTGCAATTCTGAAATTTTTTGCTTTTTCCTGCTAATCCTAGCATGATAAAGAAGATTCAAAGAGAGTGAGATGCCAGCTCCTTTCATTCAGTCAGTAGCTTCAAACATTTCTGGTATATGAAAAACATGTTTTTCAATGGCAAAAATCAATGAATATTGTAAAAGCACAAACAGTAATATCTCCACATTGCACGGTGCAATTCTGAAATTTTTAGCTTTTTCCTGTTAATCCTAGCATGATAAAGAAGATTCAAAGAGAGTGAGATGCCAGCTCCTTTCATTCAATCAGTAGCTTCAAACATTTCTGGTATATGAAAAACATGTTTTTCAATGGCAAAAATCAATGAATATTGTAAAAGCACAAACAGTAATATCTCCACATTGCACGGTGCAATTCTGAAATTTTTAGCTTTTTCCTGTTAATCCTAGCATGATAAAGAAGATTCAAAGAGAGTGAGATGCCAGCTCCTTTCATTCAGTCAGTAGCTTCAAACATTTCTGGTATATGAAAAACATGTTTTTCAATGGCAAAAATCAATGAATATTGTAAATGCACAAACAGTAATATCTCCACATTGCAAGGTGCAATTCTGAAATTTTTTGCTTTTTCCTGCTAATCCTAGCATGATAAAGAAGATTCAAAGAGAGTGAGATGCCAGCTCCTTTCATTCAGTCAGTAGCTTCAAACATTTCTGGTATATGAAAAACATGTTTTTCAATGGCAAAAATCAATGAATATTGTAAATGCACAAACAGTAATATCTCCACATTGCACGGTGCAATTCTGAAATTTTTAGCTTTTTCCTGTTAATCCTAGCATGATAAAGAAGATTCAAAGAGAGTGAGATGCCAGCTCCTTTCATTCAGTCAGTAGCTTCAAACATTTCTGGTATATGAAAAACATGTTTTTCAATGGCAAAAATCAATGAATATTGTAAATGCACAAACAGTAATATCTCCACATTGCAAGGTGCAATTCTGAAATTTTTTGCTTTTTCCTGCTAATCCTAGCATGATAAAGAAGATTCAAAGAGAGTGAGATGCCAGCTCCTTTCATTCAGTCAGTAGCTTCAAACATTTCTGGTATATGAAAAACATGTTTTTCAATGGCAAAAATCAATGAATATTGTAAATGCACAAACAGTAATATCTCCACATTGCACGGTGCAATTCTGAAATTTTTAGCTTTTTCCTGTTAATCCTAGCATGATAAAGAAGATTCAAAGAGAGTGAGATGCCAGCTCCTTTCATTCAGTCAGTAGCTTCAAACATTTCTGGTATATGAAAAACATATTTTTCAATGGCAAAAATCAATGAATATTGTAAATGCACAAACAGTAATATCTCCGCATTGCAAGGTGCAATTCTGAAATTTTTTGCTTTTTCCTGCTAATCCTAGCATGATAAAGAAGATTCAAAGAGAGTGAGATGCCAGCTCCTTTCATTCAGTCAGTAGCTTCAAACATTTCTGGTATATGAAAAACATGTTTTTCAATGGCAAAAATCAATGAATATTGTAAAAGCACAAACAGTAATATCTCCACATTGCACGGTGCAATTCTGAAATTTTTAGCTTTTTCCTGTTAATCCTAGCATGATAAAGAAGATTCAAAGAGAGTGAGATGCCAGCTCCTTTCATTCAATCAGTAGCTTCAAACATTTCTGGTATATGAAAAACATGTTTTTCAATGGCAAAAATCAATGAATATTGTAAATGCACAAACAGTAATATCTCCGCATTGCAAGGTGCAATTCTGAAATTTTTTGCTTTTTCCTGCTAATCCTAGCATGATAAAGAAGATTCAAAGAGAGTGAGATGCCAGCTCCTTTCATTCAGTCAGTAGCTTCAAACATTTCTGGTATATGAAAAACATGTTTTTCAATGGCAAAAATCAATGAATATTGTAAATGCACAAACAGTAATATCTCCACATTGCACGGTGCAATTCTGAAATTTTTAGCTTTTTCCTGTTAATCCTAGCATGATAAAGAAGATTCAAAGAGAGTGAGATGCCAGCTCCTTTCATTCAGTCAGTAGCTTCAAACATTTCTGGTATATGAAAAACGTTTTTCAATGGCAAAAATCAATGAATATTGTAAATGCACAAACAGTAATATCTCCGCATTGCAAGGTGCAATTCTGAAATTTTTTGCTTTTTCCTGCTAATCCTAGCATGATAAAGAAGATTCAAAGAGAGTGAGATGCCAGCTCCTTTCATTCAGTCAGTAGCTTCAAACATTTCTGGTATATGAAAAACATGTTTTTCAATGGCAAAAATCAATGAATATTGTAAAAGCACAAACAGTAATATCTCCACATTGCACGGTGCAATTCTGAAATTTTTAGCTTTTTCCTGTTAATCCTAGCATGATAAAGAAGATTCAAAGAGAGTGAGATGCCAGCTCCTTTCATTCAGTCAGTAGCTTCAAACATTTCTGGTATATGAAAAACATGTTTTTCAATGGCAAAAATCAATGAATATTGTAAATGCACAAACAGTAATATCTCCACATTGCAAGGTGCAATTCTGAAATTTTTTGCTTTTTCCTGCTAATCCTAGCATGATAAAGAAGATTCAAAGAGAGTGAGATGCCAGCTCCTTTCATTCAGTCAGTAGCTTCAAACATTTCTGGTATATGAAAAACATGTTTTTCAATGGCAAAAATCAATGAATATTGTAAATGCACAAACAGTAATATCTCCACATTGCACGGTGCAATTCTGAAATTTTTAGCTTTTTCCTGTTAATCCTAGCATGATAAAGAAGATTCAAAGAGAGTGAGATGCCAGCTCCTTTCATTCAGTCAGTAGCTTCAAACATTTCTGGTATATGAAAAACATGTTTTTCAATGGCAAAAATCAATGAATATTGTAAATGCACAAACAGTAATATCTCCACATTGCAAGGTGCAATTCTGAAATTTTTTGCTTTTTCCTGCTAATCCTAGCATGATAAAGAAGATTCAAAGAGAGTGAGATGCCAGCTCCTTTCATTCAGTCAGTAGCTTCAAACATTTCTGGTATATGAAAAACATGTTTTTCAATGGCAAAAATCAATGAATATTGTAAATGCACAAACAGTAATATCTCCACATTGCACGGTGCAATTCTGAAATTTTTAGCTTTTTCCTGTTAATCCTAGCATGATAAAGAAGATTCAAAGAGAGTGAGATGCCAGCTCCTTTCATTCAGTCAGTAGCTTCAAACATTTCTGGTATATGAAAAACATATTTTTCAATGGCAAAAATCAATGAATATTGTAAATGCACAAACAGTAATATCTCCGCATTGCAAGGTGCAATTCTGAAATTTTTTGCTTTTTCCTGCTAATCCTAGCATGATAAAGAAGATTCAAAGAGAGTGAGATGCCAGCTCCTTTCATTCAGTCAGTAGCTTCAAACATTTCTGGTATATGAAAAACATGTTTTTCAATGGCAAAAATCAATGAATATTGTAAAAGCACAAACAGTAATATCTCCACATTGCACGGTGCAATTCTGAAATTTTTAGCTTTTTCCTGTTAATCCTAGCATGATAAAGAAGATTCAAAGAGAGTGAGATGCCAGCTCCTTTCATTCAATCAGTAGCTTCAAACATTTCTGGTATATGAAAAACATGTTTTTCAATGGCAAAAATCAATGAATATTGTAAAAGCACAAACAGTAATATCTCCACATTGCACGGTGCAATTCTGAAATTTTTAGCTTTTTCCTGTTAATCCTAGCATGATAAAGAAGATTCAAAGAGAGTGAGATGCCAGCTCCTTTCATTCAGTCAGTAGCTTCAAACATTTCTGGTATATGAAAAACATGTTTTTCAATGGCAAAAATCAATGAATATTGTAAATGCACAAACAGTAATATCTCCACATTGCAAGGTGCAATTCTGAAATTTTTTGCTTTTTCCTGCTAATCCTAGCATGATAAAGAAGATTCAAAGAGAGTGAGATGCCAGCTCCTTTCATTCAGTCAGTAGCTTCAAACATTTCTGGTATATGAAAAACATGTTTTTCAATGGCAAAAATCAATGAATATTGTAAATGCACAAACAGTAATATCTCCACATTGCACGGTGCAATTCTGAAATTTTTAGCTTTTTCCTGTTAATCCTAGCATGATAAAGAAGATTCAAAGAGAGTGAGATGCCAGCTCCTTTCATTCAGTCAGTAGCTTCAAACATTTCTGGTATATGAAAAACATGTTTTTCAATGGCAAAAATCAATGAATATTGTAAATGCACAAACAGTAATATCTCCACATTGCAAGGTGCAATTCTGAAATTTTTTGCTTTTTCCTGCTAATCCTAGCATGATAAAGAAGATTCAAAGAGAGTGAGATGCCAGCTCCTTTCATTCAGTCAGTAGCTTCAAACATTTCTGGTATATGAAAAACATGTTTTTCAATGGCAAAAATCAATGAATATTGTAAATGCACAAACAGTAATATCTCCACATTGCACGGTGCAATTCTGAAATTTTTAGCTTTTTCCTGTTAATCCTAGCATGATAAAGAAGATTCAAAGAGAGTGAGATGCCAGCTCCTTTCATTCAGTCAGTAGCTTCAAACATTTCTGGTATATGAAAAACATATTTTTCAATGGCAAAAATCAATGAATATTGTAAATGCACAAACAGTAATATCTCCGCATTGCAAGGTGCAATTCTGAAATTTTTTGCTTTTTCCTGCTAATCCTAGCATGATAAAGAAGATTCAAAGAGAGTGAGATGCCAGCTCCTTTCATTCAGTCAGTAGCTTCAAACATTTCTGGTATATGAAAAACATGTTTTTCAATGGCAAAAATCAATGAATATTGTAAAAGCACAAACAGTAATATCTCCACATTGCACGGTGCAATTCTGAAATTTTTAGCTTTTTCCTGTTAATCCTAGCATGATAAAGAAGATTCAAAGAGAGTGAGATGCCAGCTCCTTTCATTCAATCAGTAGCTTCAAACATTTCTGGTATATGAAAAACATGTTTTTCAATGGCAAAAATCAATGAATATTGTAAATGCACAAACAGTAATATCTCCGCATTGCAAGGTGCAATTCTGAAATTTTTTGCTTTTTCCTGCTAATCCTAGCATGATAAAGAAGATTCAAAGAGAGTGAGATGCCAGCTCCTTTCATTCAGTCAGTAGCTTCAAACATTTCTGGTATATGAAAAACATGTTTTTCAATGGCAAAAATCAATGAATATTGTAAATGCACAAACAGTAATATCTCCACATTGCACGGTGCAATTCTGAAATTTTTAGCTTTTTCCTACTAATCCTAGCATGATAAAGAAGATTCAAAGAGAGTGAGATGCCAGCTCCTTTCATTCAGTCAGTAGCTTCAAACATTTCTGGTATATGAAAAACATGTTTTTCAATGGCAAAAATCAATGAATATTGTAAATGCACAAACAGTAATATCTCCACATTGCAAGGTGCAATTCTGAAATTTTTTGCTTTTTCCTGCTAATCCTAGCATGATAAAGAAGATTCAAAGAGAGTGAGATGCCAGCTCCTTTCATTCAGTCAGTAGCTTCAAACATTTCTGGTATATGAAAAACATGTTTTTCAATGGCAAAAATCAATGAATATTGTAAATGCACAAACAGTAATATCTCCACATTGCACGGTGCAATTCTGAAATTTTTAGCTTTTTCCTGTTAATCCTAGCATGATAAAGAAGATTCAAAGAGAGTGAGATGCCAGCTCCTTTCATTCAGTCAGTAGCTTCAAACATTTCTGGTATATGAAAAACATATTTTTCAATGGCAAAAATCAATGAATATTGTAAATGCACAAACAGTAATATCTCCGCATTGCAAGGTGCAATTCTGAAATTTTTTGCTTTTTCCTGCTAATCCTAGCATGATAAAGAAGATTCAAAGAGAGTGAGATGCCAGCTCCTTTCATTCAGTCAGTAGCTTCAAACATTTCTGGTATATGAAAAACATGTTTTTCAATGGCAAAAATCAATGAATATTGTAAAAGCACAAACAGTAATATCTCCACATTGCACGGTGCAATTCTGAAATTTTTAGCTTTTTCCTGTTAATCCTAGCATGATAAAGAAGATTCAAAGAGAGTGAGATGCCAGCTCCTTTCATTCAATCAGTAGCTTCAAACATTTCTGGTATATGAAAAACATGTTTTTCAATGGCAAAAATCAATGAATATTGTAAATGCACAAACAGTAATATCTCCGCATTGCAAGGTGCAATTCTGAAATTTTTTGCTTTTTCCTGCTAATCCTAGCATGATAAAGAAGATTCAAAGAGAGTGAGATGCCAGCTCCTTTCATTCAGTCAGTAGCTTCAAACATTTCTGGTATATGAAAAACATGTTTTTCAATGGCAAAAATCAATGAATATTGTAAATGCACAAACAGTAATATCTCCACATTGCACGGTGCAATTCTGAAATTTTTAGCTTTTTCCTACTAATCCTAGCATGATAAAGAAGATTCAAAGAGAGTGAGATGCCAGCTCCTTTCATTCAGTCAGTAGCTTCAAACATTTCTGGTATATGAAAAACATGTTTTTCAATGGCAAAAATCAATGAATATTGTAAATGCACAAACAGTAATATCTCCACATTGCAAGGTGCAATTCTGAAATTTTTTGCTTTTTCCTGCTAATCCTAGCATGATAAAGAAGATTCAAAGAGAGTGAGATGCCAGCTCCTTTCATTCAGTCAGTAGCTTCAAACATTTCTGGTATATGAAAAACATGTTTTTCAATGGCAAAAATCAATGAATATTGTAAATGCACAAACAGTAATATCTCCACATTGCACGGTGCAATTCTGAAATTTTTAGCTTTTTCCTGTTAATCCTAGCATGATAAAGAAGATTCAAAGAGTGAGATGCCAGCTCCTTTCATTCAGTCAGTAGCTTCAAACATTTCTGGTATATGAAAAACGTTTTTCAATGGCAAAAATCAATGAATATTGTAAATGCACAAACAGTAATATCTCCGCATTGCAAGGTGCAATTCTGAAATTTTTTGCTTTTTCCTGCTAATCCTAGCATGATAAAGAAGATTCAAAGAGAGTGAGATGCCAGCTCCTTTCATTCAGTCAGTAGCTTCAAACATTTCTGGTATATGAAAAACATGTTTTTCAATGGCAAAAATCAATGAATATTGTAAAAGCACAAACAGTAATATCTCCACATTGCACGGTGCAATTCTGAAATTTTTAGCTTTTTCCTGTTAATCCTAGCATGATAAAGAAGATTCAAAGAGAGTGAGATGCCAGCTCCTTTCATTCAGTCAGTAGCTTCAAACATTTCTGGTATATGAAAAACATGTTTTTCAATGGCAAAAATCAATGAATATTGTAAATGCACAAACAGTAATATCTCCACATTGCAAGGTGCAATTCTGAAATTTTTTGCTTTTTCCTGCTAATCCTAGCATGATAAAGAAGATTCAAAGAGAGTGAGATGCCAGCTCCTTTCATTCAGTCAGTAGCTTCAAACATTTCTGGTATATGAAAAACATGTTTTTCAATGGCAAAAATCAATGAATATTGTAAATGCACAAACAGTAATATCTCCACATTGCACGGTGCAATTCTGAAATTTTTAGCTTTTTCCTGTTAATCCTAGCATGATAAAGAAGATTCAAAGAGAGTGAGATGCCAGCTCCTTTCATTCAGTCAGTAGCTTCAAACATTTCTGGTATATGAAAAACATGTTTTTCAATGGCAAAAATCAATGAATATTGTAAATGCACAAACAGTAATATCTCCACATTGCAAGGTGCAATTCTGAAATTTTTTGCTTTTTCCTGCTAATCCTAGCATGATAAAGAAGATTCAAAGAGAGTGAGATGCCAGCTCCTTTCATTCAGTCAGTAGCTTCAAACATTTCTGGTATATGAAAAACATGTTTTTCAATGGCAAAAATCAATGAATATTGTAAATGCACAAACAGTAATATCTCCACATTGCACGGTGCAATTCTGAAATTTTTAGCTTTTTCCTGTTAATCCTAGCATGATAAAGAAGATTCAAAGAGAGTGAGATGCCAGCTCCTTTCATTCAGTCAGTAGCTTCAAACATTTCTGGTATATGAAAAACATATTTTTCAATGGCAAAAATCAATGAATATTGTAAATGCACAAACAGTAATATCTCCGCATTGCAAGGTGCAATTCTGAAATTTTTTGCTTTTTCCTGCTAATCCTAGCATGATAAAGAAGATTCAAAGAGAGTGAGATGCCAGCTCCTTTCATTCAGTCAGTAGCTTCAAACATTTCTGGTATATGAAAAACATGTTTTTCAATGGCAAAAATCAATGAATATTGTAAAAGCACAAACAGTAATATCTCCACATTGCACGGTGCAATTCTGAAATTTTTAGCTTTTTCCTGTTAATCCTAGCATGATAAAGAAGATTCAAAGAGAGTGAGATGCCAGCTCCTTTCATTCAGTCAGTAGCTTCAAACATTTCTGGTATATGAAAAACATGTTTTTCAATGGCAAAAATCAATGAATATTGTAAATGCACAAACAGTAATATCTCCACATTGCAAGGTGCAATTCTGAAATTTTTTGCTTTTTCCTGCTAATCCTAGCATGATAAAGAAGATTCAAAGAGAGTGAGATGCCAGCTCCTTTCATTCAGTCAGTAGCTTCAAACATTTCTGGTATATGAAAAACATGTTTTTCAATGGCAAAAATCAATGAATATTGTAAATGCACAAACAGTAATATCTCCACATTGCAAGGTGCAATTCTGAAATTTTTTGCTTTTTCCTGCTAATCCTAGCATGATAAAGAAGATTCAAAGAGAGTGAGATGCCAGCTCCTTTCATTCAGTCAGTAGCTTCAAACATTTCTGGTATATGAAAAACGTTTTTCAATGGCAAAAATCAATGAATATTGTAAATGCACAAACAGTAATATCTCCACATTGCACGGTGCAATTCTGAAATTTTTAGCTTTTTCCTGTTAATCCTAGCATGATAAAGAAGATTCAAAGAGAGTGAGATGCCAGCTCCTTTCATTCAGTCAGTAGCTTCAAACATTTCTGGTATATGAAAAACATGTTTTTCAATGGCAAAAATCAATGAATATTGTAAATGCACAAACAGTAATATCTCCACATTGCAAGGTGCAATTCTGAAATTTTTTGCTTTTTCCTGCTAATCCTAGCATGATAAAGAAGATTCAAAGAGAGTGAGATGCCAGCTCCTTTCATTCAGTCAGTAGCTTCAAACATTTCTGGTATATGAAAAACATGTTTTTCAATGGCAAAAATCAATGAATATTGTAAATGCACAAACAGTAATATCTCCACATTGCACGGTGCAATTCTGAAATTTTTAGCTTTTTCCTGTTAATCCTAGCATGATAAAGAAGATTCAAAGAGAGTGAGATGCCAGCTCCTTTCATTCAGTCAGTAGCTTCAAACATTTCTGGTATATGAAAAACGTTTTTCAATGGCAAAAATCAATGAATATTGTAAATGCACAAACAGTAATATCTCCACATTGCAAGGTGCAATTCTGAAATTTTTTGCTTTTTCCTGTTAATCCTAGCATGATAAAGAAGATTCAAAGAGAGTGAGATGCCAGCTCCTTTCATTCAGTCAGTAGCTTCAAACATTTCTGGTATATGAAAAACATGTTTTTCAATGGCAAAAATCAATGAATATTGTAAATGCACAAACAGTAATATCTCCGCATTGCAAGGTGCAATTCTGAAATTTTTTGCTTTTTCCTGCTAATCCTAGCATGATAAAGAAGATTCAAAGAGAGTGAGATGCCAGCTCCTTTCATTCAGTCAGTAGCTTCAAACATTTCTGGTATATGAAAAACATGTTTTTCAATGGCAAAAATCAATGAATATTGTAAAAGCACAAACAGTAATATCTCCACATTGCACGGTGCAATTCTGAAATTTTTAGCTTTTTCCTGTTAATCCTAGCATGATAAAGAAGATTCAAAGAGAGTGAGATGCCAGCTCCTTTCATTCAGTCAGTAGCTTCAAACATTTCTGGTATATGAAAAACGTTTTTCAATGGCAAAAATCAATGAATATTGTAAATGCACAAACAGTAATATCTCCACATTGCAAGGTGCAATTCTGAAATTTTTTGCTTTTTCCTGCTAATCCTAGCATGATAAAGAAGATTCAGAGTGAGATGCCAGCTCCTTTCATTCAGTCAGTAGCTTCAAACATTTCTGGTATATGAAAAACATGTTTTTCAATGGCAAAAATCAATGAATATTGTAAATGCACAAACAGTAATATCTCCACATTGCAAGGTGCAATTCTGAAATTTTTTGCTTTTTCCTGCTAATCCTAGCATGATAAAGAAGATTCAAAGAGAGTGAGATGCCAGCTCCTTTCATTCAGTCAGTAGCTTCAAACATTTCTGGTATATGAAAAACGTTTTTCAATGGCAAAAATCAATGAATATTGTAAATGCACAAACAGTAATATCTCCACATTGCACGGTGCAATTCTGAAATTTTTAGCTTTTTCCTGTTAATCCTAGCATGATAAAGAAGATTCAAAGAGAGTGAGATGCCAGCTCCTTTCATTCAGTCAGTAGCTTCAAACATTTCTGGTATATGAAAAACATGTTTTTCAATGGCAAAAATCAATGAATATTGTAAATGCACAAACAGTAATATCTCCACATTGCAAGGTGCAATTCTGAAATTTTTTGCTTTTTCCTGCTAATCCTAGCATGATAAAGAAGATTCAAAGAGAGTGAGATGCCAGCTCCTTTCATTCAGTCAGTAGCTTCAAACATTTCTGGTATATGAAAAACATGTTTTTCAATGGCAAAAATCAATGAATATTGTAAATGCACAAACAGTAATATCTCCACATTGCAAGGTGCAATTCTGAAATTTTTAGCTTTTTCCTGTTAATCCTAGCATGATAAAGAAGATTCAAAGAGAGTGAGATGCCAGCTCCTTTCATTCAATCAGTAGCTTCAAACATTTCTGGTATATGAAAAACATGTTTTTCAATGGCAAAAATCAATGAATATTGTAAATGCACAAACAGTAATATCTCCGCATTGCAAGGTGCAATTCTGAAATTTTTTGCTTTTTCCTGCTAATCCTAGCATGATAAAGAAGATTCAAAGAGAGTGAGATGCCAGCTCCTTTCATTCAGTCAGTAGCTTCAAACATTTCTGGTATATGAAAAACATGTTTTTCAATGGCAAAAATCAATGAATATTGTAAATGCACAAACAGTAATATCTCCACATTGCACGGTGCAATTCTGAAATTTTTAGCTTTTTCCTACTAATCCTAGCATGATAAAGAAGATTCAAAGAGAGTGAGATGCCAGCTCCTTTCATTCAGTCAGTAGCTTCAAACATTTCTGGTATATGAAAAACATGTTTTTCAATGGCAAAAATCAATGAATATTGTAAATGCACAAACAGTAATATCTCCACATTGCAAGGTGCAATTCTGAAATTTTTTGCTTTTTCCTGCTAATCCTAGCATGATAAAGAAGATTCAAAGAGAGTGAGATGCCAGCTCCTTTCATTCAGTCAGTAGCTTCAAACATTTCTGGTATATGAAAAACATGTTTTTCAATGGCAAAAATCAATGAATATTGTAAATGCACAAACAGTAATATCTCCACATTGCACGGTGCAATTCTGAAATTTTTAGCTTTTTCCTGTTAATCCTAGCATGATAAAGAAGATTCAAAGAGAGTGAGATGCCAGCTCCTTTCATTCAGTCAGTAGCTTCAAACATTTCTGGTATATGAAAAACATGTTTTTCAATGGCAAAAATCAATGAATATTGTAAATGCACAAGCAGTAATATCTCCGCATTGCAAGGTGCAATTCTGAAATTTTTTGCTTTTTCCTGCTAATCCTAGCATGATAAAGAAGATTCAAAGAGAGTGAGATGCCAGCTCCTTTCATTCAGTCAGTAGCTTCAAACATTTCTGGTATATGAAAAACATGTTTTTCAATGGCAAAAATCAATGAATATTGTAAAAGCACAAACAGTAATATCTCCACATTGCACGGTGCAATTCTGAAATTTTTAGCTTTTTCCTGTTAATCCTAGCATGATAAAGAAGATTCAAAGAGAGTGAGATGCCAGCTCCTTTCATTCAGTCAGTAGCTTCAAACATTTCTGGTATATGAAAAACATGTTTTTCAATGGCAAAAATCAATGAATATTGTAAATGCACAAACAGTAATATCTCCACATTGCAAGGTGCAATTCTGAAATTTTTTGCTTTTTCCTGCTAATCCTAGCATGATAAAGAAGATTCAAAGAGAGTGAGATGCCAGCTCCTTTCATTCAGTCAGTAGCTTCAAACATTTCTGGTATATGAAAAACATGTTTTTCAATGGCAAAAATCAATGAATATTGTAAATGCACAAACAGTAATATCTCCACATTGCACGGTGCAATTCTGAAATTTTTAGCTTTTTCCTGTTAATCCTAGCATGATAAAGAAGATTCAAAGAGAGTGAGATGCCAGCTCCTTTCATTCAGTCAGTAGCTTCAAACATTTCTGGTATATGAAAAACATGTTTTTCAATGGCAAAAATCAATGAATATTGTAAATGCACAAACAGTAATATCTCCACATTGCAAGGTGCAATTCTGAAATTTTTTGCTTTTTCCTGCTAATCCTAGCATGATAAAGAAGATTCAAAGAGAGTGAGATGCCAGCTCCTTTCATTCAGTCAGTAGCTTCAAACATTTCTGGTATATGAAAAACATGTTTTTCAATGGCAAAAATCAATGAATATTGTAAATGCACAAACAGTAATATCTCCACATTGCAAGGTGCAATTCTGAAATTTTTAGCTTTTTCCTGTTAATCCTAGCATGATAAAGAAGATTCAAAGAGAGTGAGATGCCAGCTCCTTTCATTCAATCAGTAGCTTCAAACATTTCTGGTATATGAAAAACATGTTTTTCAATGGCAAAAATCAATGAATATTGTAAATGCACAAACAGTAATATCTCCGCATTGCAAGGTGCAATTCTGAAATTTTTTGCTTTTTCCTGCTAATCCTAGCATGATAAAGAAGATTCAAAGAGAGTGAGATGCCAGCTCCTTTCATTCAGTCAGTAGCTTCAAACATTTCTGGTATATGAAAAACATGTTTTTCAATGGCAAAAATCAATGAATATTGTAAATGCACAAACAGTAATATCTCCACATTGCACGGTGCAATTCTGAAATTTTTAGCTTTTTCCTACTAATCCTAGCATGATAAAGAAGATTCAAAGAGAGTGAGATGCCAGCTCCTTTCATTCAGTCAGTAGCTTCAAACATTTCTGGTATATGAAAAACATGTTTTTCAATGGCAAAAATCAATGAATATTGTAAATGCACAAACAGTAATATCTCCACATTGCAAGGTGCAATTCTGAAATTTTTTGCTTTTTCCTGCTAATCCTAGCATGATAAAGAAGATTCAAAGAGAGTGAGATGCCAGCTCCTTTCATTCAGTCAGTAGCTTCAAACATTTCTGGTATATGAAAAACATGTTTTTCAATGGCAAAAATCAATGAATATTGTAAATGCACAAACAGTAATATCTCCACATTGCACGGTGCAATTCTGAAATTTTTAGCTTTTTCCTGTTAATCCTAGCATGATAAAGAAGATTCAAAGAGAGTGAGATGCCAGCTCCTTTCATTCAGTCAGTAGCTTCAAACATTTCTGGTATATGAAAAACATGTTTTTCAATGGCAAAAATCAATGAATATTGTAAATGCACAAACAGTAATATCTCCACATTGCACGGTGCAATTCTGAAATTTTTAGCTTTTTCCTGTTAATCCTAGCATGATAAAGAAGATTCAAAGAGAGTGAGATGCCAGCTCCTTTCATTCAGTCAGTAGCTTCAAACATTTCTGGTATATGAAAAACATGTTTTTCAATGGCAAAAATCAATGAATATTGTAAATGCACAAACAGTAATATCTCCACATTGCAAGGTGCAATTCTGAAATTTTTTGCTTTTTCCTGTTATTCCTAGCATGATAAAGAAGATTCAAAGAGAGTGAGATGCCAGCTCCTTTCATTCAGTCAGTAGCTTCAAACATTTCTGGTATATGAAAAACATGTTTTTCAATGGCAAAAATCAATGAATATTGTAAATGCACAAACAGTAATATCTCCACATTGCAAGGTGCAATTCTGAAATTTTTTGCTTTTTCCTGCTAATCCTAGCATGATAAAGAAGATTCAAAGAGAGTGAGATGCCAGCTCCTTTCATTCAGTCAGTAGCTTCAAACATTTCTGGTATATGAAAAACGTTTTTCAATGGCAAAAATCAATGAATATTGATGCCAGCTCCTTTCATTCAGTCAGTAGCTTCAATCATTTCTGGATGTTTTTCAATGGCAAAAATCAATGAATATTGTAAATGCACAAACAGTAATTTCTCCGCATTGCAAGGTGCAATTCTGAAATTTTTTGCTTTTTCCTGCTCCTCTTAGCATGATAAAGAAGATTCAAAGAGAGTGAGATGCCAGCTCCTTTCCTTCAGTCAGTAGCTTCAATCATTTCTGGTATATGAATAACATGATGTTTTTCAATGGCAACAATCAATGAATTTTGTAAATGCACAAACAGTAATTTCTCCGCATTGCAAGGCGCAATTCTGAAATTTTTTGCTTTTTCCTGCTCCTCTTAGCATGATAAAGAAGATTCAAAGAGAGTGAGATGCCAGCTCCTTTCATTCAGTCAGTAGCTTCAATCATTTCTGGACATTTTTCAATGGCAAAAATCAATGAATATTGTAAATGCACAAACAGTAATTTCTCCGCATTGCAAGGTGCAATTCTGAAATTTTTTGCTTTTTCCTGCTCCTCTTAGCATGATAAAGAAGATTCAAAGAGAGTGAGATGCCAGCTCCTTTCATTCAGTCAGTAGCTTCAATCATTTCTGGACGTTTTTCAATGGCAAAAATCAATGAATATTGTAAATGCACAAACAGTAATTTCTCCGCATTGCAAGGTGCAATTCTGAAATTTTTTGCTTTTTCCTGCTCCTCTTAGCATGATAAAGAAGATTCAAAGAGAGTGATATTCCAGCTCCTTTCATTCAGTCAGTACCTTCAATCATTTCTGGACGTTTTTCAATGGCAAAAATCAATGAATATTGTAAATGCACAAACAGTAATTTCTCCGCATTGCAAGGTGCAATTCTGAAATTTTTTGCTTTTTCCTGCTCCTCTTAGCATGATAAAGAATATTCAAAGAGAGTGAGATGCCAGCTCCTTTCATTCAGTCAGTAGCTTCAATCATTTCTGGACGTTTTTCAATGGCAAAAATCAATGAATATTGTAAATGCACAAACTGTAATTTCTCCGCATTGCAAGGTGCAATTCTGAAATTTTTTGCTTTTTCCTGCTCCTCTTAGCATGATAAAGAAGATTCAAAGAGAGTGAGATGCCAGCTCCTTTCATTCAGTCAGTAGCTTCAATCATTTCTGGATGTTTTTCAATGGCAAAAATCAATGAATATTGTAAATGCACAAACAGTAATTTCTCCGCATTGCAAGGTGCAATTCTGAAATTTTTTGCTTTTTCCTGCTCCTCTTAGCATGATAAAGAAGATTCAAAGAGAGTGAGATGCCAGCTCCTTTCCTTCAGTCAGTAGCTTCAATCATTTCTGGTATATGAATAACATGATTTTTTTCAATGGCAAAAATCAATGAATTTTGTAAATGCACAAACAGTAATTTCTCCGCATTGCAAGGCGCAATTCTGAAATTTTTTGCTTTTTCCTGCTCCTCTTAGCATGATAAAGAAGATTCAAAGAGAGTGAGATGCCAGCTCCTTTCATTCAGTCAGTAGCTTCAATCATTTCTGGACATTTTTCAATGGCAAAAATCAATGAATATTGTAAATGCACAAACAGTAATTTCTCCGCATTGCAAGGTGCAATTCTGAAATTTTTTGCTTTTTCCTGCTCCTCTTAGCATGATAAAGAAGATTCAAAGAGAGTGAGATGCCAGCTCCTTTCATTCAGTCAGTAGCTTCAATCATTTCTGGACGTTTTTCAATGGCAAAAATCAATGAATATTGTAAATGCACAAACAGTAATTTCTCCGCATTGCAAGGTGCAATTCTGAAATTTTTTGCTTTTTCCTGCTCCTCTTAGCATGATAAAGAAGATTCAAAGAGAGTGATATTCCAGCTCCTTTCATTCAGTCAGTACCTTCAATCATTTCTGGACGTTTTTCAATGGCAAAAATCAATGAATATTGTAAATGCACAAACAGTAATTTCTCCGCATTGCAAGGTGCAATTCTGAAATTTTTTGCTTTTTCCTGCTCCTCTTAGCATGATAAAGAATATTCAAAGAGAGTGAGATGCCAGCTCCTTTCATTCAGTCAGTAGCTTCAATCATTTCTGGACGTTTTTCTATGGCAAAAATCAATGAATATTGTAAATGCACAAACTGTAATTTCTCCGCATTGCAAGGTGCAATTCTGAAATTTTTTGCTTTTTCCTGCTCCTCTTAGCATGATAAAGAAGATTCAAAGAGAGTGAGATGCCAGCTCCTTTCATTCAGTCAGTAGCTTCAATCATTTCTGGTATATGAATAACATGATGTTTTTCAATAGCAAAAATCAATGAATATTGTAAATGCACAAACAGTAATTTCTCCGCATTGCAAGGTGCAATTCTGAAATTTTTTGCTTTTTCCTGCTCCTCTTAGCATGATAAAGAAGATTCAAAGAGAGTGAGATGCCAGCTCCTTTCATTCAGTCAGTAGCTTCAATCATTTCTGGACGTTTTTCAATGGCAAAAATCAATGAATATTGTAAATGCACAAACAGTAATTTCTCCGCATTGCAAGGTGCAATTCTGAAATTTTTTGCTTTTTCCTGCTCCTCTTAGCATGATAAACAAGATTCAAAGAGAGTGAGATACCAGCTCCTTTCATTCAGTCAGTAGCTTCAATCATTTCTGGACGTTTTTCAATGGCAAAAATCATTGAATATTGTAAATGCACAAACAGTAATTTCTCCGCATTGCAAGGTGCAATTCTGAAATTTTTTACTTTTTCCTGCTCCTCTTAGCATGATAAAGAAGATTCAAAGAGAGTGAGATGCCAGCTCCTTTCATTCAGTCAGTAGCTTCAATCATTTCTGGTATATGAATAACATGATGTTTTTCAATCGCAAAAATCAATGAATATTGTAAATGCACAAACAGTAATTTCTCCGCATTGCAAGGTGCAATTCTGAAATTTTTTGCTTTTTCCTGCTCCTCTTAGCATGATAAAGAAGATTCAAAGAGAGTGAGATGCCAGCTCCTTTCATTCAGTCAGTAGCTTCAATCATTTCTGGACGTTTTTCAATGGCAAAAATCAATGAATATTGTAAATGCACAAACAGTAATTTCTCCGCATTGCAAGGTGCAATTCTGAAATTTTTTGCTTTTTCCTGCTCCTCTTAGCATGATAAAGAAGATTCAAAGAGAGTGAGATGCCAGCTCCTTTCCTTCAGTCAGTAGCTTCAATCATTTCTGGTATATGAATAACATGATGTTTTTCAATGGCAAAAATCAATGAATTTTGTAAATGCACAAACAGTAATTTCTCCGCATTGCAAGGCGCAATTCTGAAATTTTTTGCTTTTTCCTGCTCCTCTTAGCATGATAAAGAAGATTCAAAGAGAGTGAGATGCCAGCTCCTTTCATTCAGTCAGTAGCTTCAATCATTTCTGGACATTTTTCAATGGCAAAAATCAATGAATATTGTAAATGCACAAACAGTAATTTCTCCGCATTGCAAGGTGCAATTCTGAAATTTTTTGCTTTTTCCTGCTCCTCTTAGCATGATAAAGAAGATTCAAAGAGAGTGAGATGCCAGCTCCTTTCATTCAGTCAGTAGCTTCTATCATTTCTGGACGTTTTTCAATGGCAAAAATCAATGAATATTGTAAATGCACAAACAGTAATTTCTCCGCATTGCAAGGTGCAATTCTGAAATTTTTTGCTTTTTCCTGCTCCTCTTAGCATGATAAAGAAGATTCAAAGAGAGTGAGGTGCCAGCTCCTTTCATTCAGTCAGGAGCTTCAA
Organism: Phyllobates terribilis; assembly: GCF_046119375.1. Taxonomy (NCBI): domain Eukaryota; kingdom Metazoa; phylum Chordata; class Amphibia; order Anura; family Dendrobatidae; genus Phyllobates; species Phyllobates terribilis. The sequence goes on from NW_027370704.1 coordinate 28,208, forward strand.
ACATTTCTGGTATATGAATAACATGTTTTTCAATGGCAAAAATCAATGAATATTGTAAATGCACAAACAGTAATTTCTCCGCATTGCAAGGTGCAATTCTGAAATTTTTTGCTTTTTCCTGCTCCTCTTAGCATGATAAAGAAGATTCAAAGAGAGTGAGATGCCAGCTCCTTTCATTCAGTCAGTAGCTTCAATCATTTCTGGACGTTTTTCAATGGCAAAAATCAATGAATATTGTAAATGCACAAACTGTAATTTCTCCGCATTGCAAGGTGCAATTCTGAAATTTTTTGCATTTTCCTGCTCCTCTTAGCATGATAAAGAAGATTCAAAGAGAGTGAGATGCCAGCTCCTTTCATTCAGTCAGTAGCTTCAATCATTTCTGGACGTTTTTCAATGGCAAAAATCAACGAATATTGTAAATGCACAAACAGTAATTTCTCCGCATTGCAAGGTGCAATTCTGAAATTTTTTGCTTTTTCCTGCTCCTCTTAGCATGATAAAGAAGATTCAAAGAGAGTGAGATGCCAGCTCCTTTCATTCAGTCAGTAGCTTCAATCATTTCTGGACGTTTTTCAATGGCAAAAATCAATGAATATTGTAAATGCACAAACAGTAATTTCTCCGCATTGCAAGGTGCAATTCTGAAATTTTTTGCTTTTTCCTGCTCCTCTTAGCATGATAAAGAAGATTCAAAGAGAGTGAGATGCCAGCTCCTTTCATTCAGTCAGTAGCTTCAATCATTTCTGGACGTTTTTCAATGGCAAAAATCAATGAATATTGTAAATGCACAAACAGTAATTTCTCCGCATTGCAAGGTGCAATTCTGAAATTTTTTGCTTTTTCCTGCTCCTCTTAGCATGATAAAGAAGATTCAAAGAGAGTGAGATGCCAGCTCCTTTCATTCAGTCAGTAGCTTCAAACATTTCTGGTATATGAATAACATGATGTTTTTCAATGGCAAAAATCAATGAATATTGTAAATGCACAAACAGTAATTTCTCCGCATTGCAAGGTGCAAGTCTGAAATTTTTTGCTTTTTCCTGCTCCTCAGCATGATAAAGAAGATTCAAAGAGAGTGAGATGCCAGCTCCTTTCATTCAGTCAGTAGCTTCAAACATTTCTGGTATATGAATAACATGATGTTTTTCAATGGCAAAAATCAATGAATATTGTAAATGCACAAACAGTAATTTCTCCGCATTGCAAGGTGCAAGTCTGAAATTTTTTGCTTTTTCCTGCTCCTCTTAGCATGATAAAGAAGATTCAAAGAGAGTGAGATGCCAGCTCCTTTCATTCAGTCAGTAGCTTCAATCATTTCTGGACGTTTTTCAATGGTAAAAATCAATGAATATTGTAAATGCACAAACAGTAATTTCTCCACATTGCAAGGTGCAATTCTGAAATTTTTTGCTTTTTCCTGCTCCTCTTAGCATGATAAAGAAGATTCAAAGAGAGTGAGATGCCAGCTCCTTTCATTCAGTCAGTAGCTTCAAACATTTCTGGTATATGAATAACATGATGTTTTTCAATGGCAAAAATCAATGAATATTGTAAATGCACAAACAGTAATTTCTCCGCATTGCAAGGTGCAATTCTGAAATTTTTTGCTTTTTCCTGCTCCTCTTAGCATGATAAAGAAGATTCAAAGAGAGTGAGATGCCAGCTTCTTTCATTCAGTCAGTAGCTTCAATCATTTCTGGATGTTTTTCAATGGCAAAAATCAATGAATATTGTAAATGCACAAACTGTAATTTCTCCGCATTGCAAGGTGCAATTCTGAAATTTTTTGCTTTTTCCTGCTCCTCTTAGCGTGATAAAGAAGATTCAAAGAGAGTGAGATGCCAGCTCCTTTCATTCAGTCAGTAGCTTCAATCATTTCTGGACGTTTTTCAATGGCAAAAATCAATGAATATTGTAAATGCACAAACAGTAATTTCTCCGCATTGCAAGGTGCAATTCTGAAATTTTTTGCTTTTTCCTGCTCCTCTTAGCATGATAAAGAAGATTCAAAGAGAGTGAGATGCCAGCTCCTTTCATTCAGTCAGTACCTTCAATCATTTCTGGACGTTTTTCAATGGCAAAAATCAATGAATATTGTAAATGCACAAACAGTAATTTCTCCGCATTGCAAGGTGCAATTCTGAAATTTTTTGCTTTTTCCCGCTCCTCTTAGCATGATAAAGAAGATTCAAAGAGAGTGAGGTGCCAGCTCCTTTCATTCAGTCAGTAGCTTCAAACATTTCTGGTATATGAATAACATGTTTTTCAATGGCAAAAATCAATGAATATTGTAAATGCACAAACAGTAATTTCTCCGCATTGCAACGTGCAATTCTGAAATTTTTTGCTTTTTCCTGCTCCTCTTAGCATGATAAAGAAGATTCAAAGAGAGTGAGATGCCAGCTCCTTTCATTCAGTCAGTAGCTTCAATCATTTCTGGACGTTTTTCAATGGCAAAAATCAATGAATATTGTAAATGCACAAACAGTAATTTCTCCGCATTGCAAGGTGCAATTCTGAAATTTTTTGCTTTTTCCTGCTCCTCTTAGCATGATAAAGAAGATACAAAGAGAGTGAGATGCCAGCTCCTTTCATTCAGTCAGTAGCTTCAATCATTTCTGGACGTTTTTCAATGGCAAAAATCAATGAATATTGTAAATGCACAAACAGTAATTTCTCCGCATTGCAAGGTGCAATTCTGAAATTTTTTGCTTTTTCCTGCTCCTCTTAGCAGGATAAAGAAGATTCAAAGAGAGTGAGATGCCAGCTCCTTTCATTCAGTCAGTGGCTTCAAACATTTCTGGTATATGAATAACATGATGTTTTTCAATGGCAAAAATCAATGAATATTGTAAATGCACAAACAGTAATTTCTCCGCATTGCAAGGTGCAAGTCTGAAATTTTTTGCTTTTTCCTGCTCCTCTTAGCATGATAAAGAAGATTCAAAGAGAGTGAGATGCCAGCTACTTTCATTCAGTCAGTAGCTTCAATCATTTCTGGACGTTTTTCAATGGTAAAAATCAATGAATATTGTAAATGCACAAACAGTAATTTCTCCACATTGCAATGTGCAATTCTAAAATTTTTTGCTTTTTCCTGCTCCTCTTAGCATGATAAAGAAGATTCAAAGAGAGTGAGATGCCAGCTCCTTTCATTCAGTCAGTACCTTCAATCATTTCTGGACGTTTTTCAATGGCAAAAATCAATGAATATTGTAAATGCACAAACAGTAATTTCTCCGCATTGCAAGGTGCAAGTCTGAAAATTTTTGCTTTTTCCTGCTCCTCTTAGCATGATAAAGAAGATTCAAAGAGAGTGAGATGCCAGCTACTTTCATTCAGTCAGTAGCTTCAATCATTTCTGGACGTTTTTCAATGGTAAAAATCAATGAATATTGTAAATGCACAAACAGTAATTTCTCCACATTGCAAGGTGCAATTCTGAAATTTTTTGCTTTTTCCTGCTCCTCTTAGCATGATAAAGAACATTCAAAGAGAGTGAGATGCCAGCTCCTTTCATTCAGTCAGTAGCTTCAATCATTTCTGGACGTTTTTCAATGGCAAAAATCAATGAATATTGTAAATGCACAAACAGTAATTTCTCCGCATTGCAAGGTGCAATTCTGAAATTTTTTGCTTTTTCCTGCTCCTCTTAGCATGATAAAGAAGATTCAAAGAGAGTGAGATGCCAGCTCCTTTCATTCAGTCAGTACCTTCAATCATTTCTGGACGTTTTTCAATGGCAAAAATCAATGAATATTGTAAATGCACAAACAGTAATTTCTCCGCATTGCAAGGTGCAATTCTGAAATTTTTTGCTTTTTCTCGCTCCTCTTAGCATGATAAAGAAGATTCAAAGAGAGTGAGGTGCCAGCTCCTTTCATTCAGTCAGTAGCTTCAAACATTTCTGGTATATGAATAACATGTTTTTCAATGGCAAAAATCAATGAATATTGTAAATGCACAAACAGTAATTTCTCCGCATTGCAAGGTGCAATTCTGAAATTTTTTGCTTTTTCCTGCTCCTCTTAGCATGATAAAGAAGATTCAAAGAGAGTGAGATGCCAGCTCCTTTCATTCAGTCAGTAGCTTCAATCATTTCTGGACGTTTTTCAATGGCAAAAATCAATGAATATTGTAAATGCACAAACAGTAATTTCTCCGCATTGCAAGGTGCAATTCTGAAATTTTTTGCTTTTTCCTGCTCCTCTTAGCATGATAAAGAAGATTCAAAGAGAGTGAGATGCCAGCTCCTTTCATTCAGTCAGTAGCTTCAATCATTTCTGGACGTTTTTCAATGGCAAAAATCAATGAATATTGTAAATGCACAAACAGTAATTTCTCCGCATTGCAAGGTGCAATTCTGAAATTTTTTGCTTTTTCCTGCTCCTCTTAGCATGATAAAGAAGATTCAAAGAGAGTGAGATGCCAGCTCCTTTCATTCAGTCAGTAGCTTCAAACATTTCTGGTATATGAATAACATAATGTTTTTCAATGGCAAAAATCAATGAATATTGTAAATGCACAAACAGTAATTTCTCCGCATTGCAAGGTGCAAGTCTGAAATTTTTTGCTTTTTCCTGCTCCTCTTAGCATGATAAAGAAGATTCAAAGAGAGTGAGATGCCAGCTACTTTCATTCAGTCAGTAGCTTCAATCATTTCTGGACGTTTTTCAATGGTAAAAATCAATGAATATTGTAAATGCACAAACAGTAATTTCTCCACATTGCAATGTGCAATTCTAAAATTTTTTGCTTTTTCCTGCTCCTCTTAGCATGATAAAGAAGATTCAAAGAGAGTGAGATGCCAGCTCCTTTCATTCAGTCAGTAGCTTCAAACATTTCTGGTATATGAATAACATGATGTTTTTCAATGGCAAAAATCAATGAATATTGTAAATGCACAAACAGTAATTTCTCCGCATTGCAAGGTGCAATTCTGAAATTTTTTGCTTTTTCCTGCTCCTCTTAGCATGATAAAGAAGATTCAAAGAGAGTGAGATGCCAACTCCTTTCATTCAGTCAGTAGCTTCAAACATTTCTGGTATATGAATAACATGATGTTTTTCAATGGCAAAAATCAATGAATATTGTAAATGCACAAACAGTAATTTCTCCGCATTGCAAGGTGCAATTCTGAAATTTTTTGCTTTTTCCTGCTCCTCTTAGCATGATAAAGAAGATTCAAAGAGAGTGAGATGCCAGCTCCTTTCATTCAGTCAGTAGCTTCAATCATTTCTGGACGTTTTTCAATGGCAAAAATCAATGAATATTGTAAATGCACAAACAGTAATTTCTCCGCATTGCAAGGTGCAATTCTGAAATTTTTTGCTTTTTCCTGCTCCTCTTAGCATGATAAAGAAGATTCAAAGAGAGTGAGATGCCAGCTCCTTTCATTCAGTCAGTAGCTTCAATCATTTCTGGACGTTTTTCAATGGCAAAAATCAATGAATATTGTAAATGCACAAACAGTAATTTCTCCGCATTGCAAGGTGCAATTCTGAAATTTTTTGCTTTTTCCTGCTCCTCTTAGCATGATAAAGAAGATTCAAAGAGAGTGAGATGCCAGCTCCTTTGATTCAGTCAGTAGCTTCAAACATTTCTGGTATATGAATAACATGATGTTTTTCAATGGCAAAAATCAATGAATATTGTAAATGCACAAACAGTAATTTCTCCGCATTGCAAGGTGCAAGTCTGAAATTTTTTGCTTTTTCCTGCTCCTCTTAGCATGATAAAGAAGATTCAAAGAGAGTGAGATGCCAGCTACTTTCATTCAGTCAGTAGCTTCAATCAT
>NW_027370705.1:0-34006 GCF_046119375.1 Phyllobates terribilis
GAGCTGGCATCTCACTCTCTTTGAATCTTCTTTATCATGCTAGGATTAGCAGGAAAAAGCAAAAAATTTCAGAATTGCACCTTGCAATGTGGAGATATTACTGTTTGTGCATTTACAATATTCATTGATTTTTGCCATTGAAAAACGTCCAGAAATGTTTGAAGCTACTGACTGAATGAAAGGAGCTGGCATCTCACTCTCTTTGAATCTTCTTTATCATGCTAGGATTAGCAGGAAAAAGCAAAAAATTTCAGAATTGCACCTTGCAATGTGGAGATATTACTGTTTGTGCATTTACAATATTCATTGAATTTTGCCATTGAAAAACATGTTTTTCATATACCAGAAATGTTTGAAGCTACTGACTGAATGAAAGGAGCTGGCATCTCACTCTCTTTGAATCTTCTTTATCCTGCTAGGATTAGCAGGAAAAAGCAAAAAATTTCAGAATTGCACCTTGCAATGTGGAGATATTACTGTTTGTGCATTTACAATATTCATTGATTTTTGCCATTGAAAAACGTCCAGAAATGTTTGAAGCTACTGACTGAATGAAAGGAGCTGGCATCTCACTCTCTTTGAATCTTCTTTATCATGCTAGGATTAGCAGGAAAAAGCAAAAAATTTCAGAATTGCACCTTGCAATGTGGAGATATTACTGTTTGTGCATTTAAAATATTCATTGATTTTTGCCATTGAAAAACGTCCAGAAATGTTTGAAGCTACTGACTGAATGAAAGGAGCTGGCATCTCACTCTCTTTGAATCTTCTTTATCATGCTAGGATTAGCAGGAAAAAGCAAAAAATTTCAGAATTGCACCTTGCAATGTGGAGATATTACTGTTTGTGCATTTACAATATTCATTGATTTTTGCCATTGAAAAACGTCCAGAAATGTTTGAAGCTACTGACTGAATGAAAGGAGCTGGCATCTCACTCTCTTTGAATCTTCTTTATCATGCTAGGATTAGCAGGAAAAAGCAAAAAATTTCAGAATTGCACCTTGCAATGTGGAGATATTACTGTTTGTGCATTTACAATATTCATTGAATTTTGCCATTGAAAAACATGTTTTTCATATACCAGAAATGTTTGAAGCTACTGACTGAATGAAAGGAGCTGGCATCTCACTCTCTTTGAATCTTCTTTATCCTGCTAGGATTAGCAGGAAAAAGCAAAAAATTTCAGAATTGCACCTTGCAATGTGGAGATATTACTGTTTGTGCATTTACAATATTCATTGATTTTTGCCATTGAAAAACGTCCAGAAATGTTTGAAGCTACTGACTGAATGAAAGGAGCTGGCATCTCACTCTCTTTGAATCTTCTTTATCATGCTAGGATTAGCAGGAAAAAGCAAAAAATTTCAGAATTGCACCTTGCAATGTGGAGATATTACTGTTTGTGCATTTAAAATATTCATTGATTTTTGCCATTGAAAAACGTCCAGAAATGTTTGAAGCTACTGACTGAATGAAAGGAGCTGGCATCTCACTCTCTTTGAATCTTCTTTATCATGCTAGGATTAGCAGGAAAAAGCAAAAAATTTCAGAATTGCACCTTGCAATGTGGAGATATTACTGTTTGTGCATTTACAATATTCATTGATTTTTGCCATTGAAAAACGTCCAGAAATGTTTGAAGCTACTGACTGAATGAAAGGAGCTGGCATCTCACTCTCTTTGAATCTTCTTTATCATGCTAGGATTAGCAGGAAAAAGCAAAAAATTTCAGAATTGCACCTTGCAATGTGGAGATATTACTGTTTGTGCATTTACAATATTCATTGAATTTTGCCATTGAAAAACATGTTTTTCATATACCAGAAATGTTTGAAGCTACTGACTGAATGAAAGGAGCTGGCATCTCACTCTCTTTGAATCTTCTTTATCCTGCTAGGATTAGCAGGAAAAAGCAAAAAATTTCAGAATTGCACCTTGCAATGTGGAGATATTACTGTTTGAGGCATTTACAATATTCATTGATTTTTGCCATTGAAAAACGTCCAGAAATGTTTGAAGCTACTGACTGAATGAAAGGAGCTGGCATCTCACTCTCTTTGAATCTTTATCATGCTAGGATTAGCAGGAAAAAGCAAAAAATTTCAGAATTGCACCTTGCAATGTGGAGATATTACTGTTTGTGCATTTACAATATTCATTGATTTTTGCCATTGAAAAACGTCTAGAAATGTTTGAAGCTACTGACTGAATGAAAGGAGCTGGCATCTCACTCTCTTTGAATCTTCTTTATCATGCTAGGATTAGCAGGAAAAAGCAAAAAATTTCAGAATTGCACCTTGCAATGTGGAGATATTACTGTTTGTGCATTTACAATATTCATTGATTTTTGCCATTGAAAAACATGTTTTTCATATACCAGAAATGTTTGAAGCTACTGACTGAATGAAAGGAGCTGGCATCTCACTCTCTTTGAATCTTCTTTATCATGCTAGGATTAGCAGGAAAAAGCAAAAAATTTCAGAATTGCACCTTGCAATGTGGAGATATTACTGTTTGTGCATTTACAATATTCATTGATTTTTGCCATTGAAAAACGTTTTTCATATACCAGAAATGTTTGAGGCTACTGACTGAATGAAAGGAGCTGGCATCTCACTCTCTTTGAATCTTCTTTATCATGCTAGGATTAACAGGAAAAAGCAAAAAATTTCAGAATTGCACCTTGCAATGTGGAGATATTACTGTTTGTGCATTTACAATATTCATTGATTTTTGCCATTGAAAAACGTCCAGAAATGTTTGAAGCTACTGACTGAATGAAAGGAGCTGGCATCTCACTCTCTTTGAATCTTCTTTATCATGCTAGGATTAGCAGGAAAAAGCAAAAAATTTCAGAATTGCACCTTGCAATGTGGAGATATTACTGTTTGTGCATTTACAATATTCATTGATTTTTGCCATTGAAAAACATGTTTTTCATATACCAGAAATGTTTGAAGCTACTTACTGAATGAAAGGAGCTGGCATCTCACTCTCTTTGAATCTTCTTTATCCTGCTAGGATTAGCAGGAAAAAGCAAAAAATTTCAGAATTGCACCTTGCAATGTGGAGATATTACTGTTTGTGCATTTACAATATTCATTGATTTTTGCCATTGAAAAACGTCCAGAAATGTTTGAAGCTACTGACTGAATGAAAGGAGCTGGCATCTCACTCTCTTTGAATCTTCTTTATCATGCTAGGATTAGCAGGAAAAAGCAAAAAATTTCAGAATTGCACCTTGCAATGTGGAGATATTACTGTTTGTGCATTTACAATATTCATTGATTTTTGCCATTGAAAAACGTCCAGAAATGTTTGAAGCTACTGACTGAATGAAAGGAGCTGGCATCTCACTCTCTTTGAATCTTCTTTATCATGCTAGGATTAGCAGGAAAAAGCAAAAAATTTCAGAATTGCACCTTGCAATGTGGAGATATTACTGTTTGTGCATTTACAATATTCATTGATTTTTGCCATTGAAAAACATCATGTTATTCATATACCAGAAATGTTTGAAGCTACTGACTGAATGAAAGGAGCTGGCATCTCACTCTCTTTGAATCTTCTTTATCATGCTAGGATTAACAGGAAAAAGCAAAAAATTTCAGAATTGCACCTTGCAATGTGGAGATATTACTGTTTGTGCATTTACAATATTCATTGATTTTTGCCATTGAAAAACGTCCAGAAATGTTTGAAGCTACTGACTGAATGAAAGGAGCTGGCATCTCACTCTCTTTGAATCTTCTTTATCATGCTAGGATTAGCAGGAAAAAGCAAAAAATTTCAGAATTGCACCTTGCAATGTGGAGATATTACTGTTTGTGCATTTACAATATTCATTGATTTTTGCCATTGAAAAACATGTTTTTCATATACCAGAAATGTTTGAAGCTACTGACTGAATGAAAGGAGCTGGCATCTCACTCTCTTTGAATCTTCTTTATCATGCTAGGATTAGCAGGAAAAAGCAAAAAATTTCAGAATTGCACCTTGCAATGTGGAGATATTACTGTTTGTGCATTTACAATATTCATTGATTTTTGCCATTGAAAAACGTCCAGAAATGTTTGAAGCTACTGACTGAATGAAAGGAGCTGGCATCTCACTCTCTTTGAATCTTCTTTATCATGCTAGGATTAGCAGGAAAAAGCAAAAAATTTCAGAATTGCACCTTGCAATGTGGAGATATTACTGTTTGTGCATTTACAATATTCATTGAATTTTGCCATTGAAAAACATGTTTTTCATATACCAGAAATGTTTAAAGCTACTGACTGAATGAAAGGAGCTGGCATCTCACTCTCTTTGAATCTTCTTTATCCTGCTAGGATTAGCAGGAAAAAGCAAAAAATTTCAGAATTGCACCTTGCAATGTGGAGATATTACTGTTTGTGCATTTACAATATTCATTGATTTTTGCCATTGAAAAACGTCCAGAAATGTTTGAAGCTACTGACTGAATGAAAGGAGCTGGCATCTCACTCTCTTTGAATCTTCTTTATCATGCTAGGATTAGCAGGAAAAAGCAAAAAATTTCAGAATTGCACCTTGCAATGTGGAGATATTACTGTTTGTGCATTTACAATATTCATTGATTTTTGCCATTGAAAAACGTCCAGAAATGTTTGAAGCTACTGACTGAATGAAAGGAGCTGGCATCTCACTCTCTTTGAATCTTCTTTATCATGCTAGGATTAGCAGGAAAAAGCAAAAAATTTCAGAATTGCACCTTGCAATGTGGAGATATTACTGTTTGTGCATTTACAATATTCATTGATTTTTGCCATTGAAAAACATGTTTTTCATATACCAGAAATGTTTGAAGCTACTGACTGAATGAAAGGAGCTGGCATCTCACTCTCTTTGAATCTTCTTTATCATGCTAGGATTAACAGGAAAAAGCAAAAAATTTCAGAATTGCACCTTGCAATGTGGAGATATTACTGTTTGTGCATTTACAATATTCATTGATTTTTGCCATTGAAAAACGTCCAGAAATGTTTGAAGCTACTGACTGAATGAAAGGAGCTGGCATCTCACTCTCTTTGAATCTTCTTTACCATGCTAGGATTAGCAGGAAAAAGCAAAAAATTTCAGAATTGCACCTTGCAATGTGGAGATATTACTGTTTGTGCATTTACAATATTCATTGATTTTTGCCATTGAAAAACATGTTTTTCATATACCAGAAATGTTTGAAGCTACTTACTGAATGAAAGGAGCTGGCATCTCACTCTCTTTGAATCTTCTTTATCCTGCTAGGATTAGCAGGAAAAAGCAAAAAATTTCAGAATTGCACCTTGCAATGTGGAGATATTACTGTTTGTGCATTTACAATATTCATTGATTTTTGCCATTGAAAAACGTCCAGAAATGTTTGAAGCTACTGACTGAATGAAAGGAGCTGGCATCTCACTCTCTTTGAATCTTCTTTATCATGCTAGGATTAGCAGGAAAAAGCAAAAAATTTCAGAATTGCACCTTGCAATGTGGAGATATTACTGTTTGTGCATTTACAATATTCATTGATTTTTGCCATTGAAAAACGTCCAGAAATGTTTGAAGCTACTGACTGAATGAAAGGAGCTGGCATCTCACTCTCTTTGAATCTTCTTTATCATGCTAGGATTAGCAGGAAAAAGCAAAAAATTTCAGAATTGCACCTTGCAATGTGGAGATATTACTGTTTGTGCATTTACAATATTCATTGATTTTTGCCATTGAAAAACATCATGTTATTCATATACCAGAAATGTTTGAAGCTACTGACTGAATGAAAGGAGCTGGCATCTCACTCTCTTTGAATCTTCTTTATCATGCTAGGATTAACAGGAAAAAGCAAAAAATTTCAGAATTGCACCTTGCAATGTGGAGATATTACTGTTTGTGCATTTACAATATTCATTGATTTTTGCCATTGAAAAACGTCCAGAAATGTTTGAAGCTACTGACTGAATGAAAGGAGCTGGCATCTCACTCTCTTTGAATCTTCTTTATCATGCTAGGATTAGCAGGAAAAAGCAAAAAATTTCAGAATTGCACCTTGCAATGTGGAGATATTACTGTTTGTGCATTTACAATATTCATTGATTTTTGCCATTGAAAAACATGTTTTTCATATACCAGAAATGTTTGAAGCTACTGACTGAATGAAAGGAGCTGGCATCTCACTCTCTTTGAATCTTCTTTATCATGCTAGGATTAGCAGGAAAAAGCAAAAAATTTCAGAATTGCACCTTGCAATGTGGAGATATTACTGTTTGTGCATTTACAATATTCATTGAATTTTGCCATTGAAAAACATGTTTTTCATATACCAGAAATGTTTGAAGCTACTGACTGAATGAAAGGAGCTGGCATCTCACTCTCTTTGAATCTTCTTTATCCTGCTAGGATTAGCAGGAAAAAGCAAAAAATTTCAGAATTGCACCTTGCAATGTGGAGATATTACTGTTTGTGCATTTACAATATTCATTGATTTTTGCCATTGAAAAACGTCCAGAAATGTTTGAAGCTACTGACTGAATGAAAGGAGCTGGCATCTCACTCTCTTTGAATCTTCTTTATCATGCTAGGATTAGCAGGAAAAAGCAAAAAATTTCAGAATTGCACCTTGCAATGTTTAGATATTACTGTTTGTGCATTTAAAATATTCATTGATTTTTGCCATTGAAAAACGTCCAGAAATGTTTGAAGCTACTGACTGAATGAAAGGAGCTGGCATCTCACTCTCTTTGAATCTTCTTTATCATGCTAGGATTAGCAGGAAAAAGCAAAAAATTTCAGAATTGCACCTTGCAATGTGGAGATATTACTGTTTGTGCATTTACAATATTCATTGATTTTTGCCATTGAAAAACGTCCAGAAATGTTTGAAGCTACTGACTGAATGAAAGGAGCTGGCATCTCACTCTCTTTGAATCTTCTTTATCATGCTAGGATTAGCAGGAAAAAGCAAAAAATTTCAGAATTGCACCTTGCAATGTGGAGATATTACTGTTTGTGCATTTACAATATTCATTGATTTTTGCCATTGAAAAACATGTTTTTCATATACCAGAAATGTTTGAAGCTACTGACTGAATGAAAGGAGCTGGCATCTCACTCTCTTTGAATCTTCTTTATCATGCTAGGATTAGCAGGAAAAAGCAAAAAATTTCAGAATTGCACCTTGCAATGTGGAGATATTACTGTTTGTGCATTTACAATATTCATTGATTTTTGCCATTGAAAAACATCATGTTATTCATATACCAGAAATGTTTGAAGCTACTGACTGAATGAAAGGAGCTGGCATCTCACTCTCTTTGAATCTTCTTTATCATGCTAGGATTAACAGGAAAAAGCAAAAAATTTCAGAATTGCACCTTGCAATGTGGAGATATTACTGTTTGTGCATTTACAATATTCATTGATTTTTGCCATTGAAAAACGTCCAGAAATGTTTGAAGCTACTGACTGAATGAAAGGAGCTGGCATCTCACTCTCTTTGAATCTTCTTTATCATGCTAGGATTAGCAGGAAAAAGCAAAACATTTCAGAATTGCACCTTGCAATGTGGAGATATTACTGTTTGTGCATTTACAATATTCATTGATTTTTGCCATTGAAAAACATGTTTTTCATATACCAGAAATGTTTGAAGCTACTGACTGAATGAAAGGAGCTGGCATCTCACTCTCTTTGAATCTTCTTTATCATGCTAGGATTAGCAGGAAAAAGCAAAAAATTTCAGAATTGCACCTTGCAATGTGGAGATATTACTGTTTGTGCATTTACAATATTCATTGAATTTTGCCATTGAAAAACATGTTTTTCATATACCAGAAATGTTTGAAGCTACTGACTGAATGAAAGGAGCTGGCATCTCACTCTCTTTGAATCTTCTTTATCCTGCTAGGATTAGCAGGAAAAAGCAAAAAATTTCAGAATTGCACCTTGCAATGTGGAGATATTACTGTTTGTGCATTTACAATATTCATTGATTTTTGCCATTGAAAAACGTCCAGAAATGTTTGAAGCTACTGACTGAATGAAAGGAGCTGGCATCTCACTCTCTTTGAATCTTCTTTATCATGCTAGGATTAGCAGGAAAAAGCAAAAAATTTCAGAATTGCACCTTGCAATGTGGAGATATTACTGTTTGTGCATTTACAATATTCATTGATTTTTGCCATTGAAAAACGTCCAGAAATGTTTGAAGCTACTGACTGAATGAAAGGAGCTGGCATCTCACTCTCTTTGAATCTTCTTTATCATGCTAGGATTAGCAGGAAAAAGCAAAAAATTTCAGAATTGCACCTTGCAATGTGGAGATATTACTGTTTGTGCATTTACAATATTCATTGATTTTTGCCATTGAAAAACATCATGTTATTCATATACCAGAAATGTTTGAAGCTACTGACTGAATGAAAGGAGCTGGCATCTCACTCTTTGAATCTTCTTTATCATGCTAGGATTAACAGGAAAAAGCAAAAAATTTCAGAATTGCACCTTGCAATGTGGAGATATTACTGTTTGTGCATTTACAATATTCATTGATTTTTGCCATTGAAAAACGTCCAGAAATGTTTGAAGCTACTGACTGAATGAAAGGAGCTGGCATCTCACTCTCTTTGAATCTTCTTTATCATGCTAGGATTAGCAGGAAAAAGCAAAAAATTTCAGAATTGCACCTTGCAATGTGGAGATATTACTGTTTGTGCATTTACAATATTCATTGATTTTTGCCATTGAAAAACATGTTTTTCATATACCAGAAATGTTTGAAGCTACTGACTGAATGAAAGGAGCTGGCATCTCACTCTCTTTGAATCTTCTTTATCATGCTAGGATTAGCAGGAAAAAGCAAAAAATTTCAGAATTGCACCTTGCAATGTGGAGATATTACTGTTTGTGCATTTACAATATTCATTGAATTTTGCCATTGAAAAACATGTTTTTCATATACCAGAAATGTTTGAAGCTACTGACTGAATGAAAGGAGCTGGCATCTCACTCTCTTTGAATCTTCTTTATCCTGCTAGGATTAGCAGGAAAAAGCAAAAAATTTCAGAATTGCACCTTGCAATGTGGAGATATTACTGTTTGTGCATTTACAATATTCATTGATTTTTGCCATTGAAAAACGTCCAGAAATGTTTGAAGCTACTGACTGAATGAAAGGAGCTGGCATCTCACTCTCTTTGAATCTTCTTTATCATGCTAGGATTAGCAGGAAAAAGCAAAAAATTTCAGAATTGCACCTTGCAATGTGGAGATATTACTGTTTGTGCATTTAAAATATTCATTGATTTTTGCCATTGAAAAACGTCCAGAAATGTTTGAAGCTACTGACTGAATGAAAGGAGCTGGCATCTCACTCTCTTTGAATCTTCTTTATCATGCTAGGATTAGCAGGAAAAAGCAAAAAATTTCAGAATTGCACCTTGCAATGTGGAGATATTACTGTTTGTGCATTTACAATATTCATTGATTTTTGCCATTGAAAAACGTCCAGAAATGTTTGAAGCTACTGACTGAATGAAAGGAGCTGGCATCTCACTCTCTTTGAATCTTCTTTATCATGCTAGGATTAGCAGGAAAAAGCAAAAAATTTCAGAATTGCACCTTGCAATGTGGAGATATTACTGTTTGTGCATTTACAATATTCATTGATTTTTGCCATTGAAAAACATGTTTTTCATATACCAGAAATGTTTGAAGCTACTGACTGAATGAAAGGAGCTGGCATCTCACTCTCTTTGAATCTTCTTTATCATGCTAGGATTAGCAGGAAAAAGCAAAAAATTTCAGAATTGCACCTTGCAATGTGGAGATATTACTGTTTGTGCATTTACAATATTCATTGATTTTTGCCATTGAAAAACGTTTTTCATATACCAGAAATGTTTGAAGCTACTGGCTGAATGAAAGGAGCTGGCATCTCACTCTTTTTGAATCTTCTTTATCATGCTAGGATTAACAGGAAAAAGCAAAAAATTTCAGAATTGCACCTTGCAATGTGGAGATATTACTGTTTGTGCATTTACAATATTCATTGATTTTTGCCATTGAAAAACGTCCAGAAATGTTTGAAGCTACTGACTGAATGAAAGGAGCTGGCATCTCACTCTCTTTGAATCTTCTTTATCATGCTAGGATTAGCAGGAAAAAGCAAAAAATTTCAGAATTGCACCTTGCAATGTGGAGATATTACTGTTTGTGCATTTACAATATTCATTGATTTTTGCCATTGAAAAACATGTTTTTCATATACCAGAAATGTTTGAAGCTACTGACTGAATGAAAGGAGCTGGCATCTCACTCTCTTTGAATCTTCTTTATCCTGCTAGGATTAGCAGGAAAAAGCAAAAAATTTCAGAATTGCACCTTGCAATGTGGAGATATTACTGTTTGTGCATTTACAATATTCATTGATTTTTGCCATTGAAAAACGTCCAGAAATGTTTGAAGCTACTGACTGAATGAAAGGAGCTGGCATCTCACTCTCTTTGAATCTTCTTTATCATGCTAGGATTAGCAGGAAAAAGCAAAAAATTTCAGAATTGCACCTTGCAATGTGGAGATATTACTGTTTGTGCATTTAAAATATTCATTGATTTTTGCCATTGAAAAACGTCCAGAAATGTTTGAAGCTACTGACTGAATGAAAGGAGCTGGCATCTCACTCTCTTTGAATCTTCTTTATCATGCTAGGATTAGCAGGAAAAAGCAAAAAATTTCAGAATTGCACCTTGCAATGTGGAGATATTACTGTTTGTGCATTTACAATATTCATTGATTTTTGCCATTGAAAAACGTCCAGAAATGTTTGAAGCTACTGACTGAATGAAAGGAGCTGGCATCTCACTCTCTTTGAATCTTCTTTATCATGCTAGGATTAGCAGGAAAAAGCAAAAAATTTCAGAATTGCACCTTGCAATGTGGAGATATTACTGTTTGTGCATTTACAATATTCATTGATTTTTGCCATTGAAAAACATGTTTTTCATATACCAGAAATGTTTGAAGCTACTGACTTAATGAAAGGAGCTGGCATCTCACTCTCTTTGAATCTTCTTTATCATGCTAGGATTAGCAGGAAAAAGCAAAAAATTTCAGAATTGCACCTTGCAATGTGGAGATATTACTGTTTGTGCATTTACAATATTCATTGATTTTTGCCATTGAAAAACGTTTTTCATATACCAGAAATGTTTGAAGCTACTGACTGAATGAAAGGAGCTGGCATCTCACTCTCTTTGAATCTTCTTTATCATGCTAGGATTAACAGGAAAAAGCAAAAAATTTCAGAATTGCACCTTGCAATGTGGAGATATTACTGTTTGTGCATTTACAATATTCATTGATTTTTGCCATTGAAAAACGTCCAGAAATGTTTGAAGCTACTGACTGAATGAAAGGAGCTGGCATCTCACTCTCTTTGAATCTTCTTTATCATGCTAGGATTAGCAGGAAAAAGCAAAAAATTTCAGAATTGCACCTTGCAATGTGGAGATATTACTGTTTGTGCATTTACAATATTCATTGATTTTTGCCATTGAAAAACATGTTTTTCATATACCAGAAATGTTTGAAGCTACTTACTGAATGAAAGGAGCTGGCATCTCACTCTCTTTGAATCTTCTTTATCCTGCTAGGATTAGCAGGAAAAAGCAAAAAATTTCAGAATTGCACCTTGCAATGTGGAGATATTACTGTTTGTGCATTTACAATATTCATTGATTTTTGCCATTGAAAAACGTCCAGAAATGTTTGAAGCTACTGACTGAATGAAAGGAGCTGGCATCTCACTCTCTTTGAATCTTCTTTATCATGCTAGGATTAGCAGGAAAAAGCAAAAAATTTCAGAATTGCACCTTGCAATGTGGAGATATTACTGTTTGTGCATTTACAATATTCATTGATTTTTGCCATTGAAAAACATCATGTTATTCATATACCAGAAATGTTTGAAGCTACTGACTGAATGAAAGGAGCTGGCATCTCACTCTCTTTGAATCTTCTTTATCATGCTAGGATTAACAGGAAAAAGCAAAAAATTTCAGAATTGCACCTTGCAATGTGGAGATATTACTGTTTGTGCATTTACAATATTCATTGATTTTTGCCATTGAAAAACGTCCAGAAATGTTTGAAGCTACTGACTGAATGAAAGGAGCTGGCATCTCACTCTCTTTGAATCTTCTTTATCATGCTAGGATTAGCAGGAAAAAGCAAAAAATTTCAGAATTGCACCTTGCAATGTGGAGATATTACTGTTTGTGCATTTACAATATTCATTGATTTTTGCCATTGAAAAACATGTTTTTCATATACCAGAAATGTTTGAAGCTACTGACTGAATGAAAGGAGCTGGCATCTCACTCTCTTTGAATCTTCTTTATCATGCTAGGATTAGCAGGAAAAAGCAAAAAATTTCAGAATTGCACCTTGCAATGTGGAGATATTACTGTATGTGCATTTACAATATTCATTGAATTTTGCCATTGAAAAACATGTTTTTCATATACCAGAAATGTTTGAAGCTACTGACTGAATGAAAGGAGCTGGCATCTCACTCTCTTTGAATCTTCTTTATCCTGCTAGGATTAGCAGGAAAAAGCAAAAAATTTCAGAATTGCACCTTGCAATGTGGAGATATTACTGTTTGTGCATTTACAATATTCATTGATTTTTGCCATTGAAAAACGTCCAGAAATGTTTGAAGCTACTGACTGAATGAAAGGAGCTGGCATCTCACTCTCTTTGAATCTTCTTTATCATGCTAGGATTAGCAGGAAAAAGCAAAAAATTTCAGAATTGCACCTTGCAATGTGGAGATATTACTGTTTGTGCATTTACAATATTCATTGATTTTTGCCATTGAAAAACATCATGTTATTCATATACCAGAAATGTTTGAAGCTACTGACTGAATGAAAGGAGCTGGCATCTCACTCTCTTTGAATCTTCTTTATCATGCTAGGATTAACAGGAAAAAGCAAAAAATTTCAGAATTGCACCTTGCAATGTGGAGATATTACTGTTTGTGCATTTACAATATTCATTGATTTTTGCCATTGAAAAACGTCCAGAAATGTTTGAAGCTACTGACTGAATGAAAGGAGCTGGCATCTCACTCTCTTTGAATCTTCTTTATCATGCTAGGATTAGCAGGAAAAAGCAAAACATTTCAGAATTGCACCTTGCAATGTGGAGATATTACTGTTTGTGCATTTACAATATTCATTGATTTTTGCCATTGAAAAACATGTTTTTCATATACCAGAAATGTTTGAAGCTACTGACTGAATGAAAGGAGCTGGCATCTCACTCTCTTTGAATCTTCTTTATCATGCTAGGATTAGCAGGAAAAAGCAAAAAATTTCAGAATTGCACCTTGCAATGTGGAGATATTACTGTTTGTGCATTTACAATATTCATTGAATTTTGCCATTGAAAAACATGTTTTTCATATACCAGAAATGTTTGAAGCTACTGACTGAATGAAAGGAGCTGGCATCTCACTCTCTTTGAATCTTCTTTATCCTGCTAGGATTAGCAGGAAAAAGCAAAAAATTTCAGAATTGCACCTTGCAATGTGGAGATATTACTGTTTGTGCATTTACAATATTCATTGATTTTTGCCATTGAAAAACGTCCAGAAATGTTTGAAGCTACTGACTGAATGAAAGGAGCTGGCATCTCACTCTCTTTGAATCTTCTTTATCATGCTAGGATTAGCAGGAAAAAGCAAAAAATTTCAGAATTGCACCTTGCAATGTGGAGATATTACTGTTTGTGCATTTACAATATTCATTGATTTTTGCCATTGAAAAACGTCCAGAAATGTTTGAAGCTACTGACTGAATGAAAGGAGCTGGCATCTCACTCTCTTTGAATCTTCTTTATCATGCTAGGATTAGCAGGAAAAAGCAAAAAATTTCAGAATTGCACCTTGCAATGTGGAGATATTACTGTTTGTGCATTTACAATATTCATTGATTTTTGCCATTGAAAAACATCATGTTATTCATATACCAGAAATGTTTGAAGCTACTGACTGAATGAAAGGAGCTGGCATCTCACTCTTTGAATCTTCTTTATCATGCTAGGATTAACAGGAAAAAGCAAAAAATTTCAGAATTGCACCTTGCAATGTGGAGATATTACTGTTTGTGCATTTACAATATTCATTGATTTTTGCCATTGAAAAACGTCCAGAAATGTTTGAAGCTACTGACTGAATGAAAGGAGCTGGCATCTCACTCTCTTTGAATCTTCTTTATCATGCTAGGATTAGCAGGAAAAAGCAAAAAATTTCAGAATTGCACCTTGCAATGTGGAGATATTACTGTTTGTGCATTTACAATATTCATTGATTTTTGCCATTGAAAAACATGTTTTTCATATACCAGAAATGTTTGAAGCTACTGACTGAATGAAAGGAGCTGGCATCTCACTCTCTTTGAATCTTCTTTATCATGCTAGGATTAGCAGGAAAAAGCAAAAAATTTCAGAATTGCACCTTGCAATGTGGAGATATTACTGTTTGTGCATTTACAATATTCATTGAATTTTGCCATTGAAAAACATGTTTTTCATATACCAGAAATGTTTGAAGCTACTGACTGAATGAAAGGAGCTGGCATCTCACTCTCTTTGAATCTTCTTTATCCTGCTAGGATTAGCAGGAAAAAGCAAAAAATTTCAGAATTGCACCTTGCAATGTGGAGATATTACTGTTTGTGCATTTACAATATTCATTGATTTTTGCCATTGAAAAACGTCCAGAAATGTTTGAAGCTACTGACTGAATGAAAGGAGCTGGCATCTCACTCTCTTTGAATCTTCTTTATCATGCTAGGATTAGCAGGAAAAAGCAAAAAATTTCAGAATTGCACCTTGCAATGTGGAGATATTACTGTTTGTGCATTTAAAATATTCATTGATTTTTGCCATTGAAAAACGTCCAGAAATGTTTGAAGCTACTGACTGAATGAAAGGAGCTGGCATCTCACTCTCTTTGAATCTTCTTTATCATGCTAGGATTAGCAGGAAAAAGCAAAAAATTTCAGAATTGCACCTTGCAATGTGGAGATATTACTGTTTGTGCATTTACAATATTCATTGATTTTTGCCATTGAAAAACGTCCAGAAATGTTTGAAGCTACTGACTGAATGAAAGGAGCTGGCATCTCACTCTCTTTGAATCTTCTTTATCATGCTAGGATTAGCAGGAAAAAGCAAAAAATTTCAGAATTGCACCTTGCAATGTGGAGATATTACTGTTTGTGCATTTACAATATTCATTGATTTTTGCCATTGAAAAACATGTTTTTCATATACCAGAAATGTTTGAAGCTACTGACTGAATGAAAGGAGCTGGCATCTCACTCTCTTTGAATCTTCTTTATCATGCTAGGATTAGCAGGAAAAAGCAAAAAATTTCAGAATTGCACCTTGCAATGTGGAGATATTACTGTTTGTGCATTTACAATATTCATTGATTTTTGCCATTGAAAAACGTTTTTCATATACCAGAAATGTTTGAAGCTACTGGCTGAATGAAAGGAGCTGGCATCTCACTCTTTTTGAATCTTCTTTATCATGCTAGGATTAACAGGAAAAAGCAAAAAATTTCAGAATTGCACCTTGCAATGTGGAGATATTACTGTTTGTGCATTTACAATATTCATTGATTTTTGCCATTGAAAAACGTCCAGAAATGTTTGAAGCTACTGACTGAATGAAAGGAGCTGGCATCTCACTCTCTTTGAATCTTCTTTATCATGCTAGGATTAGCAGGAAAAAGCAAAAAATTTCAGAATTGCACCTTGCAATGTGGAGATATTACTGTTTGTGCATTTACAATATTCATTGATTTTTGCCATTGAAAAACATGTTTTTCATATACCAGAAATGTTTGAAGCTACTGACTGAATGAAAGGAGCTGGCATCTCACTCTCTTTGAATCTTCTTTATCCTGCTAGGATTAGCAGGAAAAAGCAAAAAATTTCAGAATTGCACCTTGCAATGTGGAGATATTACTGTTTGTGCATTTACAATATTCATTGATTTTTGCCATTGAAAAACGTCCAGAAATGTTTGAAGCTACTGACTGAATGAAAGGAGCTGGCATCTCACTCTCTTTGAATCTTCTTTATCATGCTAGGATTAGCAGGAAAAAGCAAAAAATTTCAGAATTGCACCTTGCAATGTGGAGATATTACTGTTTGTGCATTTAAAATATTCATTGATTTTTGCCATTGAAAAACGTCCAGAAATGTTTGAAGCTACTGACTGAATGAAAGGAGCTGGCATCTCACTCTCTTTGAATCTTCTTTATCATGCTAGGATTAGCAGGAAAAAGCAAAAAATTTCAGAATTGCACCTTGCAATGTGGAGATATTACTGTTTGTGCATTTACAATATTCATTGATTTTTGCCATTGAAAAACGTCCAGAAATGTTTGAAGCTACTGACTGAATGAAAGGAGCTGGCATCTCACTCTCTTTGAATCTTCTTTATCATGCTAGGATTAGCAGGAAAAAGCAAAAAATTTCAGAATTGCACCTTGCAATGTGGAGATATTACTGTTTGTGCATTTACAATATTCATTGATTTTTGCCATTGAAAAACATGTTTTTCATATACCAGAAATGTTTGAAGCTACTGACTTAATGAAAGGAGCTGGCATCTCACTCTCTTTGAATCTTCTTTATCATGCTAGGATTAGCAGGAAAAAGCAAAAAATTTCAGAATTGCACCTTGCAATGTGGAGATATTACTGTTTGTGCATTTACAATATTCATTGATTTTTGCCATTGAAAAACGTTTTTCATATACCAGAAATGTTTGAAGCTACTGACTGAATGAAAGGAGCTGGCATCTCACTCTCTTTGAATCTTCTTTATCATGCTAGGATTAACAGGAAAAAGCAAAAAATTTCAGAATTGCACCTTGCAATGTGGAGATATTACTGTTTGTGCATTTACAATATTCATTGATTTTTGCCATTGAAAAACGTCCAGAAATGTTTGAAGCTACTGACTGAATGAAAGGAGCTGGCATCTCACTCTCTTTGAATCTTCTTTATCATGCTAGGATTAGCAGGAAAAAGCAAAAAATTTCAGAATTGCACCTTGCAATGTGGAGATATTACTGTTTGTGCATTTACAATATTCATTGATTTTTGCCATTGAAAAACATGTTTTTCATATACCAGAAATGTTTGAAGCTACTTACTGAATGAAAGGAGCTGGCATCTCACTCTCTTTGAATCTTCTTTATCCTGCTAGGATTAGCAGGAAAAAGCAAAAAATTTCAGAATTGCACCTTGCAATGTGGAGATATTACTGTTTGTGCATTTACAATATTCATTGATTTTTGCCATTGAAAAACGTCCAGAAATGTTTGAAGCTACTGACTGAATGAAAGGAGCTGGCATCTCACTCTCTTTGAATCTTCTTTATCATGCTAGGATTAGCAGGAAAAAGCAAAAAATTTCAGAATTGCACCTTGCAATGTGGAGATATTACTGTTTGTGCATTTACAATATTCATTGATTTTTGCCATTGAAAAACATCATGTTATTCATATACCAGAAATGTTTGAAGCTACTGACTGAATGAAAGGAGCTGGCATCTCACTCTCTTTGAATCTTCTTTATCATGCTAGGATTAACAGGAAAAAGCAAAAAATTTCAGAATTGCACCTTGCAATGTGGAGATATTACTGTTTGTGCATTTACAATATTCATTGATTTTTGCCATTGAAAAACGTCCAGAAATGTTTGAAGCTACTGACTGAATGAAAGGAGCTGGCATCTCACTCTCTTTGAATCTTCTTTATCATGCTAGGATTAGCAGGAAAAAGCAAAAAATTTCAGAATTGCACCTTGCAATGTGGAGATATTACTGTTTGTGCATTTACAATATTCATTGATTTTTGCCATTGAAAAACATGTTTTTCATATACCAGAAATGTTTGAAGCTACTGACTGAATGAAAGGAGCTGGCATCTCACTCTCTTTGAATCTTCTTTATCATGCTAGGATTAGCAGGAAAAAGCAAAAAATTTCAGAATTGCACCTTGCAATGTGGAGATATTACTGTATGTGCATTTACAATATTCATTGAATTTTGCCATTGAAAAACATGTTTTTCATATACCAGAAATGTTTGAAGCTACTGACTGAATGAAAGGAGCTGGCATCTCACTCTCTTTGAATCTTCTTTATCCTGCTAGGATTAGCAGGAAAAAGCAAAAAATTTCAGAATTGCACCTTGCAATGTGGAGATATTACTGTTTGTGCATTTACAATATTCATTGATTTTTGCCATTGAAAAACGTCCAGAAATGTTTGAAGCTACTGACTGAATGAAAGGAGCTGGCATCTCACTCTCTTTGAATCTTCTTTATCATGCTAGGATTAGCAGGAAAAAGCAAAAAATTTCAGAATTGCACCTTGCAATGTGGAGATATTACTGTTTGTGCATTTACAATATTCATTGATTTTTGCCATTGAAAAACGTCCAGAAATGTTTGAAGCTACTGACTGAATGAAAGGAGCTGGCATCTCACTCTCTTTGAATCTTCTTTATCATGCTAGGATTAGCAGGAAAAAGCAAAAAATTTCAGAATTGCACCTTGCAATGTGGAGATATTACTGTTTGTGCATTTACAATATTCATTGATTTTTGCCATTGAAAAACATGTTTTTCATATACCAGAAATGTTTGAAGCTACTGACTGAATGAAAGGAGCTGGCATCTCACTCTCTTTGAATCTTCTTTATCATGCTAGGATTAGCAGGAAAAAGCAAAAAATTTCAGAATTGCACCTTGCAATGTGGAGATATTACTGTTTGTGCATTTACAATATTCATTGATTTTTGCCATTGAAAAACGTTTTTCATATACCAGAAATGTTTGAAGCTACTGACTGAATGAAAGGAGCTGGCATCTCACTCTCTTTGAATCTTCTTTATCATGCTAGGATTAACAGGAAAAAGCAAAAAATTTCAGAATTGCACCTTGCAATGTGGAGATATTACTGTTTGTGCATTTACAATATTCATTGATTTTTGCCATTGAAAAACGTCCAGAAATGTTTGAAGCTACTGACTGAATGAAAGGAGCTGGCATCTCACTCTCTTTGAATCTTCTTTATCATGCTAGGATTAGCAGGAAAAAGCAAAAAATTTCAGAATTGCACCTTGCAATGTGGAGATATTACTGATTGTGCATTTACAATATTCATTGATTTTTGCCATTGAAAAACATGTTTTTCATATACCAGAAATGTTTGAAGCTACTTACTGAATGAAAGGAGCTGGCATCTCACTCTCTTTGAATCTTCTTTATCCTGCTAGGATTAGCAGGAAAAAGCAAAAAATTTCAGAATTGCACCTTGCAATGTGGAGATATTACTGTTTGTGCATTTACAATATTCATTGATTTTTGCCATTGAAAAACGTCCAGAAATGTTTGAAGCTACTGACTGAATGAAAGGAGCTGGCATCTCACTCTCTTTGAATCTTCTTTATCATGCTAGGATTAGCAGGAAAAAGCAAAAAATTTCAGAATTGCACCTTGCAATGTGGAGATATTACTGTTTGTGCATTTAAAATATTCATTGATTTTTGCCATTGAAAAACGTCCAGAAATGTTTGAAGCTACTGACTGAATGAAAGGAGCTGGCATCTCACTCTCTTTGAATCTTCTTTATCATGCTAGGATTAGCAGGAAAAAGCAAAAAATTTCAGAATTGCACCTTGCAATGTGGAGATATTACTGTTTGTGCATTTACAATATTCATTGATTTTTGCCATTGAAAAACATCATGTTATTCATATACCAGAAATGTTTGAAGCTACTGACTGAATGAAAGGAGCTGGCATCTCACTCTCTTTGAATCTTCTTTATCATGCTAGGATTAACAGGAAAAAGCAAAAAATTTCAGAATTGCACCTTGCAATGTGGAGATATTACTGTTTGTGCATTTACAATATTCATTGATTTTTGCCATTGAAAAACGTCCAGAAATGTTTGAAGCTACTGACTGAATGAAAGGAGCTGGCATCTCACTCTCTTTGAATCTTCTTTATCATGCTAGGATTAGCAGGAAAAAGCAAAAAATTTCAGAATTGCACCTTGCAATGTGGAGATATTACTGTTTGTGCATTTACAATATTCATTGATTTTTGCCATTGAAAAACATGTTTTTCATATACCAGAAATGTTTGAAGCTACTGACTGAATGAAAGGAGCTGGCATCTCACTCTCTTTGAATCTTCTTTATCATGCTAGGATTAGCAGGAAAAAGCAAAAAATTTCAGAATTGCACCTTGCAATGTGGAGATATTACTGTTTGTGCATTTACAATATTCATTGAATTTTGCCATTGAAAAACATGTTTTTCATATACCAGAAATGTTTGAAGCTACTGACTGAATGAAAGGAGCTGGCATCTCACTCTCTTTGAATCTTCTTTATCCTGCTAGGATTAGCAGGAAAAAGCAAAAAATTTCAGAATTGCACCTTGCAATGTGGAGATATTACTGTTTGTGCATTTACAATATTCATTGATTTTTGCCATTGAAAAACGTTTTTCATATACCAGAAATGTTTGAAGCTACTGACTGAATGAAAGGAGCTGGCATCTCACTCTCTTTGAATCTTCTTTATCATGCTAGGATTAACAGGAAAAAGCAAAAAATTTCAGAATTGCACCTTGCAATGTGGAGATATTACTGTTTGTGCATTTACAATATTCATTGATTTTTGCCATTGAAAAACGTCCAGAAATGTTTGAAGCTACTGACTGAATGAAAGGAGCTGGCATCTCACTCTCTTTGAATCTTCTTTATCATGCTAGGATTAGCAGGAAAAAGCAAAAAATTTCAGAATTGCACCTTGCAATGTGGAGATATTACTGTTTGTGCATTTACAATATTCATTGATTTTTGCCATTGAAAAACATGTTTTTCATATACCAGAAATGTTTGAAGCTACTTACTGAATGAAAGGAGCTGGCATCTCACTCTCTTTGAATCTTCTTTATCCTGCTAGGATTAGCAGGAAAAAGCAAAAAATTTCAGAATTGCACCTTGCAATGTGGAGATATTACTGTTTGTGCATTTACAATATTCATTGATTTTTGCCATTGAAAAACGTCCAGAAATGTTTGAAGCTACTGACTGAATGAAAGGAGCTGGCATCTCACTCTCTTTGAATCTTCTTTATCATGCTAGGATTAGCAGGAAAAAGCAAAAAATTTCAGAATTGCACCTTGCAATGTGGAGATATTACTGTTTGTGCATTTAAAATATTCATTGATTTTTGCCATTGAAAAACGTCCAGAAATGTTTGAAGCTACTGACTGAATGAAAGGAGCTGGCATCTCACTCTCTTTGAATCTTCTTTATCATGCTAGGATTAGCAGGAAAAAGCAAAAAATTTCAGAATTGCACCTTGCAATGTGGAGATATTACTGTTTGTGCATTTACAATATTCATTGATTTTTGCCATTGAAAAACATCATGTTATTCATATACCAGAAATGTTTGAAGCTACTGACTGAATGAAAGGAGCTGGCATCTCACTCTCTTTGAATCTTCTTTATCATGCTAGGATTAACAGGAAAAAGCAAAAAATTTCAGAATTGCACCTTGCAATGTGGAGATATTACTGTTTGTGCATTTACAATATTCATTGATTTTTGCCATTGAAAAACGTCCAGAAATGTTTGAAGCTACTGACTGAATGAAAGGAGCTGGCATCTCACTCTCTTTGAATCTTCTTTATCATGCTAGGATTAGCAGGAAAAAGCAAAAAATTTCAGAATTGCACCTTGCAATGTGGAGATATTACTGTTTGTGCATTTACAATATTCATTGATTTTTGCCATTGAAAAACATGTTTTTCATATACCAGAAATGTTTGAAGCTACTGACTGAATGAAAGGAGCTGGCATCTCACTCTCTTTGAATCTTCTTTATCATGCTAGGATTAGCAGGAAAAAGCAAAAAATTTCAGAATTGCACCTTGCAATGTGGAGATATTACTGTTTGTGCATTTACAATATTCATTGAATTTTGCCATTGAAAAACATGTTTTTCATATACCAGAAATGTTTGAAGCTACTGACTGAATGAAAGGAGCTGGCATCTCACTCTCTTTGAATCTTCTTTATCCTGCTAGGATTAGCAGGAAAAAGCAAAAAATTTCAGAATTGCACCTTGCAATGTGGAGATATTACTGTTTGTGCATTTACAATATTCATTGATTTTTGCCATTGAAAAACGTCCAGAAATGTTTGAAGCTACTGACTGAATGAAAGGAGCTGGCATCTCACTCTCTTTGAATCTTCTTTATCATGCTAGGATTAGCAGGAAAAAGCAAAAAATTTCAGAATTGCACCTTGCAATGTGGAGATATTACTGTTTGTGCATTTACAATATTCATTGATTTTTGCCATTGAAAAACGTCCAGAAATGTTTGAAGCTACTGACTGAATGAAAGGAGCTGGCATCTCACTCTCTTTGTTTTACCATATTTTTTTTATTTTTAATAAACAGTTTAACAGGGGAATAACAAACGTAGCATAAAAGTAGTGTCAAAAGAATATTCGTAATAAGGGATAAATTCTGAAGGAAGGGAAAGGGAAAGGGAACAAACGGGAATGGATAATCAGGAAAGATGGGAGAAATTTGTTCGTCAAATAGTATATACGATAATACAGAAATTTGAACAATTTAAACACACATTACTATCATTAGCAAAAATTAAACATATTAATGAGCTAAACACGACACACATTAAAATGTTCCAGCGTTATGAGATTGTTGAGGGAATTTAGTGAGCCAAATATCCCACTTCCTAGAGAATTTAAGTAAATTATTGTTGATAAGGGCAAATCTGAGTTCAAATATTCTATGGAGATTCATCTTATCAACTAAGTCCTCCAAAGTTGGGACATGTGACTTTCTCCAATAAAAAGCCAATGCGTTCTTACACACTGAAAATAAGTGAATCACCAAAGATCTTTCAAACGACTTATATGATTCGAGATCCAAGGATAGTAAAGCCATTTGAGGGGTCAATACTAAAGGTCTGCCTAAAAGGTCATCTACCAAAGAAGAGATCTGAGCCCATAGATTCCGGATTTTAGGGCAGCTCCAAAAGAGATGTAAAAGATCTCCCCTAAGGCCGCACTCCCTCCAACAAAGGGGAGAGTTGCTGGGCTTTATATGGTGAAGCCTGATTGGAGTGTAATACCATCTGGTTAGAATTTTGAAGTAAGCCTCTTGTAAGGGCATAGATATATTAGAGGCTTGAGAAAAAAGAACAGCACTCTCCCATTGATCGGATTGGAAATTGAGTTTTAGATCTTTTTCCCAGCGTATCATGTAGAGGTGTTTTTGGAAGGAAAGATCATTATTGAAGCTGTTATATATGTGTCTCAGGCTCCAAAAAATTTTGTGGGATGGGTTGCTTAACAGGTTCACCGAGGTTTCAGAAACAATAAGTTTACCAGAAGTAAATTCCAGAATAATGCTCTTTAAATGAGAGTATAAAAAGAAATCAGAAGAAGGTAAGTTGAATCTTTTTTTAAGAATTTGAAAAGGAATAAAGGCAGAAGCTTCATAGAAGTCTCCAATTTTCCTTAACCCTTTATTGTCCCACTGATCTGGAATGGAAGAGTTATACAGATCAGCAACAAAACCAATTGGAAAATTTTTGACAAAAGAAAACTTATCCATATCAGAATCTCTTAAGGGGCTCTTTTTCTTTCTTTTAGCGATTTTTTTCCAGGCGTCAATAATCGCCTGGAAAATAGGGTGGGAAGAATCATGAGTGCACTGTTTAAAGAGATGCCTAAGTAACAGTTCACGAGGAGAAGAGCCATTATTTAAGAAGGTCTCCAGAGTCATCCAAGCCGGGGGACTGTCAGAATTAAACCAAGTACTGCTCTGTTTGATGAGGTTTGCCAAATAGTAAGCGGAAATATTAGGGTGACTCAGACCTCCGTTACATTTATTCTTGTACAATATATCTGCAGATATCCTCGCACGTTTATTACCCCAGACATAAGAATTGATCTGATTTTGAATTTTTTGAATAAAGATGTGAGAAATAGTTAAAGGTAAGTTGCGGAAAAAATACAAGATTTTGGGTAGAACAAACATCTTAATAGAGAGGACTCTACCCCACCATGACAAATCTCTCTTCAAAAAATCCATCAAATCTCCGCGGACGATGTCCTCAATCAGAACCAGGTTGTCAGAAATTGTTGAGTTAATAGTTTTACCAATACTGATCCCCAAATAAGTCAGATTGCGTTTAGCCAAACCGAAGGAAAATCTCGAGTGTAAAACCTCTCTCGTCTGGCGATCCAGATTAATGTTTAAAAGTTTAGACTTCTCATTATTGATCTTAAAATAAGAAATCTGAGAGAATAGTTCTAGAACCTTCGAAACTTCCGCAACCGAATTTACTGGGTCCAGCAAGGAAAGCATAACATCATCTGCAAAGAGGCCAATTTTAAATTCTCGAGATGGGGTAGAAATCCCCCTAATGTCAGTGTTTTCTCTAATCCTCTGTGCCAAAGGCTCCATAGCCAAGACAAAGAGAAGGGGGGAAAGTGGGCAACCCTGTCTGGTACCATTTGTTATAGGGATTGGGTTTGAGAGATAATTGTTAACATAAATTTTTGCTTGGGGGTTAGAATAGAGGGCCATAATTGAAGAGAGAAATTTGTTGTCAAAACCGAATTTAATAAGGGTGAGTTTAAGGTATAGCCAATTTAACCTGTCGAACGCTTTTTCAGCGTCTAAAGCAAGCAATGAAGTTGGGAGTTTCGCCGTATTTATCACCTTAATAATATTCAGAAGTCTTCTAGAGCCATCAGTTGCTTGCCTCCCACCAACGAAGCCAATCTGATCGTCGTTGATGAGAGATGGAAGAATAGTCGATAAACGATTGGCCAGAATTTTCGAATATATCTTAATATCAGTGTTAATTAGCGAAATGGGCCTATAATTTTTAACATTATCTCTCTCATCCTTAGACTTGGGTATTAGGGTAATGGTGGCTTCCAGCATTTCTGAGGGGAAGGAGCTTATTGAGGAAGCATGATTGAAAATTTTCGTGAGAGGGGAAGAAAGTAGGTCACAAAAAGTTTTATAATACTCATTGATGAACCCATCTAGACCCGGAGCCTTGAAATCTTTAAGTTGCTTTATTGTGTTAATAATTTCAAGGTTAGAAAAAGGCTTATTCAATGACTCGTGATCCAGAGGGCTCAATTTCGGTAGGTTAATGGAGGATAAAAATTTGTTGATTGCATCTGGGTGAGGATGGGGAATTAGAGGATCAGTTTTGATGTTGTAGAGTTTTTTGTAAAAGTCTGCAAACTGGTTCACTATATCTTTAGGGTGGCAAAACGTTATTCCACTATTGTTTTTTATTTTATCTATTCTATTAATTGCTCTTTTACATTTGACTAGGCGGGCCATAAAGCGGGTAGGTTTATTTAGAGCCGCATAGTAATTAAATTTTGATTTCCGAATAATCGCATCATAGGAGGAAGAAATTTCTAATTTTAGCTCTACCCTTAAATTTGAAAGCTCTTTTTGAATTATTGGGGAAGGGGAAGGAAGATTTATTTGTTCTAGTTCTTTTTCCCTTATCAGTTTTTGAAGAGAATTAATTTTTGTTCTTTTTTCTTTTTTTTCAGATGAGGATATCTGCATTAGTACACCACGAAGGACAGCCTTGTGAGCGCACCAGCTGGAGAAGGGATTAGATAAATCTGGGGTATCGTTCTCCCTAAAATAATCAGAAATAGCTTTTTCAATAATTTTTTTGTTCTTGGGGTTATGAATAAGTGAAGATCTACATTTCCAAAGAAATCCATTTTTAATAAGAGGACCAATATGAATTTCACATGACGTAGGGGCATGATCTGATAGAGACCTAAGGCCTATAGATACATTAGAGAATTTGGGTAAAGAAAAGACATCAGTTATTATTAAGTCAATTCTAGAGGCCGTTTGGTGCGCATCCGAAAAGTGGGAGAATTCTTTGGAGGTAGTTTGCAGACATCTAAATGTATCAAATAGTTCATTTTTATAAAGCCAATTATTTAGCGTCGGGTATAGGTGACGGCTGGGGGAGGAAGAGTCCATATGCCCGTCCGGGACCATGTTGAAGTCTCCTAAAAAAATCAATTCGCCTCTCCTAACCTCTTCAACCTTTCTAAAAACCTTGTTCAAAAAGGGTATTTGCTTTTTATTTGGGGCGTATAGGTTAACAACAGTGCACTCATGATTATTCAGTTTACAGAGCAATATATGGAACCTTCCATTGACATCTCTATGCTGATCTAAAAACTCAAATGGGACAGAATCTCTGATCACTGTAGCTACACCGGCTTTTTTCCGGTCGCTAGTGGATTCAAATATATGAGGGTAGCGTTTGTGGGTGAAGGTAGGGTGTTTTCCCTCGGCAAACCTTGTCTCCTGAAGACACGCAACATCAGCACCAAGATGACCCAATTCCTTCCAAAGGGAGAATCTCTTATTGGGACTGTTTAGGCCTCTTACATTATAGGTGATGATCTTGATAGGCATAGGTAAATTAATAATAAAAGTAAGTCAAAAGGAGAGGGGTCAGTTGGTCCAACAAATTCCCAAAAAATAAAAATCAACCGACAATCAAAGCTGGAATACAATATCTCTAATATTAATTCAAAGACAGTAATAACAATAACCAAGTATTCAAAGAAAAAGAAAAAAACGAATCAAAAAATCTCCTGAGGGAACCTTCACCGAAAAGGTTCTCCCTCAGATTGGGGGGAAAAATAATGTGGACAAACCATGAAGGCCAAATGTAAAGAAGAATGATAAATTTATTATAGCATGTTAGGTGAGGTGATAGAATGAGTTTATTTTTAAAGAGGGCTCCCGAGGGAGTAGTGTTTATCATTTCAGCGGTGGGGTGCCTTTGTAACTTTGTAGGGAATGTCTTTTATAAAATCAAAAAATTTAGGGCCTTCATCAGGATCTGTAAGGGTGAATGTTTTCCGGTTAAAGAAAATCAGCAACTTTACTGGAAAGCCCCACCTATACGGGATATTCATATCCCTCAGTCTATCTGTGGTCAATTTGTATGACCTTCTTGTATCCATGGTTTCTTTGGAAAAATCTGAGAAGATTTTTAGGTGCGAAAAAGGCTCTGGAAAAGTTCTGTTTTCCCTAATATAATTCAAGATTCTCTCTTTGGTCGAGAAAAAATGTAACCTAACTATTACATCCCTAGGAAGATCCGAGGAGATGGAGGTCGGACGAAATAGGCGATGGGCCCTATCGATAATAAGATCCTGCTCAGAGAGGGATGGGATTGTCTTGTGAAAAAAGTCTTTGACAAAAGCCGAGATATCTGAGGGAGAAACATCCTCAGATATGCCTCTAATTTTCAAATTATTTCTCCTACTCCTATCCTCCAAATCCGCAACTTTTAATCTGAGACTTTTAAGCTCAGATTTAATTTCTAGATTATCAGAAGAGACAGACTCTACCCTTCCCTCCACCGTTTCAAGTCTTTTAGTATTTTCCTCCAATTTAAGACCAAAAGCTTCCAAAGTAGATTTCATGGTGTCTACCTGTTTCTCGAAGCCCAGTTTCATATTCCTGTCAATCGTCTTTAAAAGATTGTCCAAATATAAACCAAGGTCGGTATTTCCCAACTCTTGTAAAATGGGCATTTTGACCGGGACAGTAGGCGTAGGGTCTGAGGACGAAGGGGAAAAGTCCTTTTTAGCACGTCTCTTATCTGGACTAGGATTAGGAGACGAGTCCGAGGATTCCTCCTCCGAACTCGTAGCCAGTGAAGAATACTTGTTGCTCCAGGCTCCTGGGTCCCTTCTCTTTGATGAGATGGAAATATCCATCTCTTCCAATTTTTTTTCTTTAACTACGGTAGAAGGGGCAGGTTTAACATCAGGAATTCTCTGTGGTTTTGGAGACAATAGACTTTTAGAAGATTCTTTGGTGGGAGAGCTTACTTTAGAACTCTGTCTGTCTTCAGGGTTTTTATGAGGTGATCTGGACTTAAGTGGACTAATAGTATTGACAGCATCTTCTGATGGATTTGAAAATGAAAAGCGTTGGGAGGACTTTGCTCTTACCACACTAGATTTAAGGGGAGCTTCCAAAGACTTTTGGGTATTTTTTTTATTAGCCGCCATTATAAAATATCAGACCTATAAGTGTATATATATAGAAAAATATAAAAATAACCCTAGAAATAATTGACCTAAAGAGTGGACAAAGACTTTAAAGTTGCAAAATGACTAGGAACAATGACTAGAAGAAATTTGCATTAAACAAATATCATTCCAACAAGAAGCAATCAATACCCTTAAAAACTGCAGAGATATGTACCCCCTAGAATGCAATCCTTTAAATGTAAATCACAGTCAAAAGTATCAAAAAAATAATGAAAATTGACCTGAGGGATAAAAATAAAAGGCACATATAGTTCTGAACAGGAAAATAATTATTAAAGAGATCAGCAGTTCTGTAGAGTTCCATAAGCACCAACTGTAATATATATACCAGGTAACGTGGTCACAGTATATATATATGAGGGCAGTAGTAGTTCCACTTAACCCTTCCCTCCCCCTCAGGGTCAAATTCAGTGTTCAAGTTGCTGTCACACTGTCTATTAGCTGTTAGACCGCTTTATATGTGCTGATATAAAATCAGCACCTTGGACAGTGGAACAGAGCGGCACTGCAGCAGGGGGGCGGGAGATTCAAATGTACCAGCTGGAGATAGATGCCGGTGGCAGGTGGGATCACTGCAGCGCTGTAATATGAGGGGACAGGCAGTCAATGGTAATCAATGGGGACCCGACACTAGGGGTACACAGGTGACAGAACGGCGCAGCGGGCAAAAGAAGGGAGCAGACTGTGGAAGCCGGCGGCGTCTGTCAGCTGGGAGCCGGGAGATTCAAACAGTTCCGAAGTCAGAGGAGGGGTGCACCACCATCAAGGGAACAGCCCCGGGATCATCTGTCCCAGCTTGGCAGCAGAGTGGTAAGCGAGCCATGAATACCGGCGTTGCCTGTCAGCCGGAGGACACGGAGCAGAGCGGGCTCCCAGCACAGGGGCAGACACCTCACCGCCAGAACAGCCCCGGGATCGCGGTGAGCAGAACTCAAAGGGAAGGAGAGAAGGAGAGACCGGCTGCGGACACCGGCGGTGCCAGTCAGTTGGGGGTAGGTAGGGGCACAGCGGCCTCCCAGCAGCAGGTAAGAGATGCCACCTCTACTGTATCAGCCCTGGGGTCACGAGGAGGCTGGCCGTAATTATCAGCGGTGCCCGGCCATAGTAAGAAGAGCGGAGCTGACAGTTCCGGGACAGAGGAGGGGGCACCGCCACCTCGGGAACAGCCCCGTCATACAGGGAACAGCCACACAGGAGAGGAGAGAGCCGGGTCGCAGCTACCAGCGGTGGCAGTCAGCTGAGGGGGGGAGGAAGGCACAGCAGCTTCCCAGCAACAGAAGGGGACACCGCTGCCACCAGAGCAGCCCCGGGATCGCGGGCAACGGACCCTCAGAGACCCGGTAAGAGCCCCGGCGTCAGCCTGGGCTTATCTGACCTTAACTTGATGTGCGCAGTCCTGCTCCGTCTCCCGATCTCCGCGACGTTCAGGCATAAGGTCCCGGTCTTCAGCTGGTGTCGGGAGTCTTGTCCCCGGGGTCCCGTGGAAGCAAGGAGGCTTAGTCCAAGGGAGCAGAGCCGCTACTTCAAAGGCTCTGAGGTCCGCAATCTCTTCCTGCACACCGCCGGCCGGTGGTTTCAGTTCAGGAGTCCTAACATCGGTCGCAGCTAGTAGTGGGGTGACTAGTAAGCAGGGACCATTTGCAGGCTGGCGGTCCGGTTCAGTGGGGCTGTTTTCAGGGATACAGTGTCCCGTGGGTCAAGTTAGGGCTCAGACCTTGTTTCCTCCCAGCACAGGCTGCAGAAGCTGAGGTATAGAACCGGCTTGTCCCGCAGCCACCGGCACCCCACAACAGCAGAGCAGGCTTTAAGGGCTCCGTGCCACCGTCCTCAAAATATGAATCCTCTGCAAATTGTCAGATAACACCTGATGAGCGGTGTTCCTAGGTCCAAAGGAAGGGAGTAGTGAGGGTCCCCTTGCAGAGACACACAGACCTGCAAGCCTGCAGGTCTGTGTCACAATAGCCACGACTGGAATGAAATCAAGGACGCACCTCACTGCTTCCAAATGAAATATCTCCCGGAATAACGGGTCAGGGATAGTCTTTTTAGTATCCAGATGATCCTTAGGCTTTAGGAAGTTTATCCATGCAAAATTTGAGTGAAAAAGTCTTCTTAAGTTGCTTTTATCGTCGCTTTGTAGTTTTAGGCCTCATGGAGCTCAGACCTATGCTGCCATCCTGGTCTGTGCCTAAGCCACGCCCCCCATCTCACTCTCTTTGAATCTTCTTTATCATGCTAGGATTAGCAGGAAAAAGCAAAAAATTTCAGAATTGCACCTTGCAATGTGGAGATATTACTGTTTGTGCATTTACAATATTCATTGATTTTTGCCATTGAAAAACATGTTTTTCATATACCAGAAATGTTTGAAGCTACTGACTGAATGAAAGGAGCTGGCATCTCACTCTCTTTGAATCTTCTTTATCATGCTAGGATTAACAGGAAAAAGCAAAAAATTTCAGAATTGCACCTTGCAATGTGGAGATATTACTGTTTGTGCATTTACAATATTCATTGATTTTTGCCATTGAAAAACGTCCAGAAATGTTTGAAGCTACTGACTGAATGAAAGGAGCTGGCATCTCACTCTCTTTGAATCTTCTTTATCATGCTAGGATTAGCAGGAAAAAGCAAAAAATTTCAGAATTGCACCTTGCAATGTGGAGATATTACTGTTTGTGCATTTACAATATTCATTGATTTTTGCCATTGAAAAACGTCCAGAAATGTTTGAAGCTACTGACTGAATGAAAGGAGCTGGCATCTCACTCTCTTTGAATCTTCTTTATCATGCTAGGATTAGCAGGAAAAAGCAAAAAATTTCAGAATTGCACCTTGCAATGTGGAGATATTACTGTTTGTGCATTTACAATATTCATTGATTTTTGCCATTGAAAAACATCATGTTATTCATATACCAGAAATGTTTGAAGCTACTGACTGAATGAAAGGAGCTGGCATCTCACTCTCTTTGAATCTTCTTTATCATGCTAGGATTAACAGGAAAAAGCAAAAAATTTCAGAATTGCACCTTGCAATGTGGAGATATTACTGTTTGTGCATTTACAATATTCATTGATTTTTGCCATTGAAAAACGTCCAGAAATGTTTGAAGCTACTGACTGAATGAAAGGAGCTGGCATCTCACTCTCTTTGAATCTTCTTTATCATGCTAGGATTAGCAGGAAAAAGCAAAAAATTTCAGAATTGCACCTTGCAATGTGGAGATATTACTGTTTGTGCATTTACAATATTCATTGATTTTTGCCATTGAAAAACGTCCAGAAATGTTTGAAGCTACTGACTGAATGAAAGGAGCTGGCATCTCACTCTCTTTGAATCTTCTTTATCATGCTAGGATTAGCAGGAAAAAGCAAAAAATTTCAGAATTGCACCTTGCAATGTGGAGATATTACTGTTTGTGCATTTACAATATTCATTGATTTTTGCCATTGAAAAACATGTTTTTCATATACCAGAAATGTTTGAAGCTACTGACTGAATGAAAGGAGCTGGCATCTCACTCTCTTTGAATCTTCTTTATCATGCTAGGATTACAGGAAAAAGCAAAAAATTTCAGAATTGCACCTTGCAATGTGGAGATATTACTGTTTGTGCATTTACAATATTCATTGATTTTTGCCATTGAAAAACGTCCAGAAATGTTTGAAGCTACTGACTGAATGAAAGGAGCTGGCATCTCACTCTCTTTGAATCTTCTTTACCATGCTAGGATTAGCAGGAAAAAGCAAAAAATTTCAGAATTGCACCTTGCAATGTGGAGATATTACTGTTTGTGCATTTACAATATTCATTGATTTTTGCCATTGAAAAACATGTTTTTCATATACCAGAAATGTTTGAAGCTACTTACTGAATGAAAGAGCTGGCATCTCACTCTCTTTGAATCTTCTTTATCCTGCTAGGATTAGCAGGAAAAGCAAAAAATTTCAGAATTGCACCTTGCAATGTGGAGATATTACTGTTTGTGCATTTACAATATTCATTGATTTTGCCATTGAAAAACATCCAGAAATGTTTGAAGCTACTGACTGAATGAAAGGAGCTGGCATCTCACTCTCTTTGAATCTTCTTTATCATGCTAGGATTAGCAGGAAAAAGCAAAAAATTTCAGAATTGCACCTTGCAATGTGGAGATATTACTGTTTGTGCATTTACAATATTCATTGATTTTTGCCATTGAAAAACGTCCAGAAATGTTTGAAGCTACTGACTGAATGAAAGGAGCTGGCATCTCACTCTCTTTGAATCTTCTTTATCATGCTAGGATTAGCAGGAAAAAGCAAAAAATTTCAGAATTGCACCTTGCAATGTGGAGATATTACTGTTTGTGCATTTACAATATTCATTGATTTTTGCCATTGAAAACATCATGATATTCATATACCAGAAATGTTTGAAGCTACTGACTGAATGAAAGGAGCTGGCATCTCACTCTCTTTGAATCTTCTTTATCATGCTAGGATTAGCAGGAAAAAGCAAAAAATTTCAGAATTGCACCTTGCAATGTGGAGATATTACTGTTGTGCATTTACAATATTCATTGATTTTTGCCATTGAAAAACAGTTTTAATATCCAGAAATGTTTGAAGCTACTGACTGAATGAAAGGAGCTGGCATCTCACTCTCTTTGAATCTTCTTTATCATGCTAGGATTAGCAGGAAAAAGCAAAAAATTTCAGAATTGCACCTTGCAATGTGGAGATATTACTGTTTGTGCATTTACAATATTCATTGATTTTTGCCATTGAAAAACGTCCAGAAATGTTTGGAAGCTACTGACTGAATGAAAGGAGCTGGCATCTCACTCTCTTTGAATCTTCTTTATCATGCTAGGATTAGCAGGAAAAAGCAAAAAATTTCAGAATTGCACCTTGCAATGTGGAGATATTACTGTTTGTGCATTTACAATATTCATTGATTTTTGCCATTGAAAAACATGTTTTTCATATACCAGAAATGTTTGAAGCTACTGACTGAATGAAAGGAGCTGGCATCTCACTCTCTTTGAATCTTCTTTATCATGCTAGGATTAAGCAGGAAAAAGCAAAAAATTTCAGAATTGCACCTTGCAATGTGGAGATATTACTGTTTGTGCATTTACAATATTCATTGATTTTTGCCATTGAAAAACGTCCAGAAATGTTTGAAGCTACTGACTGAATGAAAGGAGCTGGCATCTCACTCTCTTTGAATCTTCTTTACCATGCTAGGATTAGCAGGAAAAAGCAAAAAATTTCAGAATTGCACCTTGCAATGTGGAGATATTACTGTTTGTGCATTTACAATATTCATTGATTTTTGCCATTGAAAAACATGTTTTTCATATACCAGAAATGTTTGAAGCTACTTACTGAATGAAAGGAGCTGGCATCTCACTCTCTTTGAATCTTCTTTATCCTGCTAGGATTAGCCAGGAAAAAGCAAAAAATTTCAGAATTGCACCTTGCAATGTGGAGATATTACTGTTTGTGCATTTACAATATTCATTGATTTTTGCCATTGAAAAACGTCCAGAAATGTTTGAAGCTACTGACTGAATGAAAGGAGCTGGCATCTCACTCTCTTTGAATCTTCTTTATCATGCTAGGATAGCAGGAAAAAGCAAAAAATTTCAGAATTGCACCTTGCAATGTGGAGATATTACTGTTTGTGCATTTACAATATTCATTGAATTTTTGCCATTGAAAAAC
>NW_027370706.1:0-33984 GCF_046119375.1 Phyllobates terribilis
CAATGAATATTGTAAATGCACAAACAGTAATTTCTCCGCATTGCAAGGTGCAATTCTGAAATTTTTTGCTTTTTCCTGCTCCTCTTAGCATGATAAAGAAGATTCAAAGAGAGTGAGATGCCAGCTCCTTTCATTCAGTCAGTAGCTTCAAACATTTCTGGTATATGAATAACATGATGTTTTTCAATGGCAAAAATCAATGAATATTGTAAAAGCACAAACAGTAATTTCTCCGCATTGCAAGGTGCAATTCTGAAATTTTTTGCTTTTTCCTGCTCCTCTTAGCATGATAAAGAAGATTCAAAGAGAGTGAGATGCCAGCTCCTTTCATTCAGTCAGTAGCTTCAATCATTTCTGGACGTTTTTCAATGGCAAAAATCAATGAATATTGTAAATGCACAAACAGTAATTTCTCCGCATTGCAAGGTGCAATTCTGAAATTTTTTGCTTTTTCCTGCTCCTCTTAGCATGATAAAGAAGATTCAAAGAGAGTGAGATGCCAGCTCCTTTCATTCAGTCAGTAGCTTCAATCATTTCTGGTATATGAATAACATGATGTTTTTCAATGGCAAAAATCAATGAATATTGTAAATGCACAAACAGTAATTTCTCCACATTGCAAGGTGCAATTCTGAAATTTTTTGCTTTTTCCTGCTCCTCTTAGCATGATAAAGAAGATTCAAAGAGAGTGAGATGCCAGCTCCTTTCATTCAGTCAGTAGCTTCAATCATTTCTGGACGTTTTTCAATGGCAAAAATCAATGAATATTGTAAATGCACAAACAGTAATTTCTCCGCATTGCAAGGTGCAATTCTGAAATTTTTTGCTTTTTCCTGCTCCTCTTAGCATGATAAAGAAGATTCAAAGAGAGCGAGATGCCAGCTCCTTTCATTCAGTCAGTAGCTTCAATCATTTCTGGTATATGAATAACATGATGTTTTTCAATGGCAAAAATCAATGAATATTGTAAATGCACAAACAGTAATTTCTCCGCATTGCAAGGTGCAATTCTGAAATTTTTTGCTTTTTCCTGCTCCTCTTAGCATGATAAAGAAGATTCAAAGAGAGTGAGATGCCAGCTCCTTTCATTCAGTCAGTAGCTTCAATCATTTCTGGACGTTTTTCAATGGCAAAAATCAATGAATATTGTAAATGCACAAACAGTAATTTCTCCGCATTGCAAGGTGCAATTCTGAAATTTTTTGCTTTTTCCTGCTCCTCTTAGCATGATAAAGAAGATTCAAAGAGAGTGAGATGCCAGCTCCTTTCATTCAGTCAGTAGCTTCAATCATTTCTGGACGTTTTTCAATGGCAAAAATCAATGAATATTGTAAATGCACAAACAGTAATTTCTCCGCATTGCAAGGTGCAATTCTGAAATTTTTTGCTTTTTCCTGCTCCTCTTAGCATGATAAAGAAGATTCAAAGAGAGTGAGATGCCAGCTCCTTTCATTCAGTCAGTAGCTTCAATCATTTCTGGTATATGAATAACATGATGTTTTTCAATGGCAAAAATCAATGAATATTGTAAATGCACAAACAGTAATTTCTCCGCATTGCAAGGTGCAATTCTGAAATTTTTTGCTTTTTCCTGCTCCTCTTAGCATGATAAAGAAGATTCAAAGAGAGTGAGATGCCAGCTCCTTTCATTCAGTCAGTAGCTTCAATCATTTCTGGACGTTTTTCAATGGCAAAAATCAATGAATATTGTAAATGCACAAACAGTAATTTCTCCGCATTGCAAGGTGCAATTCTGAAATTTTTTGCTTTTTCCTGCTCCTCTTAGCATGATAAAGAAGATTCAAAGAGAGTGAGATGCCAGCTCCTTTCATTCAGTCAGTAGCTTCAAACATTTCTGGTATATGAATAACATGATGTTTTTCAATGGCAAAAATCAATGAATATTGTAAATGCACAAACAGTAATTTCTCCGCATTGCAAGGTGCAATTCTGAAATTTTTTGCTTTTTCCTGCTCCTCTTAGCATGATAAAGAAGATTCAAAGAGAGTGAGATGCCAGCTCCTTTCATTCAGTCAGTAGCTTCAATCATTTCTGGACGTTTTTCAATGGCAAAAATCAATGAATATTGTAAATGCACAAACAGTAATTTCTCCGCATTGCAAGGTGCAATTCTGAAATTTTTTGCTTTTTCCTGCTCCTCTTAGCATGATAAAGAAGATTCAAAGAGAGTGAGATGCCAGCTCCTTTCATTCAGTCAGTAGCTTCAATCATTTCTGGACGTTTTTCAATGGCAAAAATCAATGAATATTGTAAATGCACAAACAGTAATTTCTCCGCATTGCAAGGTGCAATTCTGAAATTTTTTGCTTTTTCCTGCTCCTCTTAGCATGATAAAGAAGATTCAAAGAGAGTGAGATGCCAGCTCCTTTCATTCAGTCAGTAGCTTCAATCATTTCTGGTATATGAATAACATGATGTTTTTCAATGGCAAAAATCAATGAATATTGTAAATGCACAAACAGTAATTTCTCCGCATTGCAAGTTGCAATTCTGAAATTTTTTGCTTTTTCCTGCTCCTCTTAGCATGATAAAGAAGATTCAAAGAGAGTGAGATGCCAGCTCCTTTCATTCAGTCAGTAGCTTCAATCATTTCTGGACGTTTTTCAATGGCAAAAATCAATGAATATTGTAAATGCACAAACAGTAATTTCTCCGCATTGCAAGGTGCAATTCTGAAATTTTTTGCTTTTTCCTGCTCCTCTTAGCATGATAAAGAAGATTCAAAGAGAGTGAGATGCCAGCTCCTTTCATTCAGTCAGTAGCTTCAATCATTTCTGGACGTTTTTCAATGGCAAAAATCAATGAATATTGTAAATGCACAAACAGTAATTTCTCCGCATTGCAAGGTGCAATTCTGAAATTTTTTGCTTTTTCCTGCTCCTCTTAGCATGATAAAGAAGATTCAAAGAGAGTGAGATGCCAGCTCCTTTCATTCAGTCAGTAGCTTCAAACATTTCTGGTATATGAATAACATGATGTTTTTCAATGGCAAAAATCAATGAATATTGTAAAAGCACAAACAGTAATTTCTCCGCATTGCAAGGTGCAATTCTGAAATTATTTGCTTTTTCCTGCTCCTCTTAGCATGATAAAGAAGATTCAAAGAGAGTGAGATGCCAGCTCCTTTCATTCAGTCAGTAGCTTCAATCATTTCTGGACGTTTTTCAATGGCAAAAATCAATGAATATTGTAAATGCACAAACAGTAATTTCTCCGCATTGCAAGGTGCAATTCTGAAATTTTTTGCTTTTTCCTGCTCCTCTTAGCATGATAAAGAAGATTCAAAGAGAGTGAGATGCCAGCTCCTTTCATTCAGTCAGTAGCTTCAATCATTTCTGGTATATGAATAACATGATGTTTTTCAATGGCAAAAATCAATGAATATTGTAAATGCACAAACAGTAATTTCTCCACATTGCAAGGTGCAATTCTGAA
This sequence comes from Phyllobates terribilis, assembly GCF_046119375.1. Lineage (NCBI taxonomy): Eukaryota > Metazoa > Chordata > Amphibia > Anura > Dendrobatidae > Phyllobates > Phyllobates terribilis. The sequence goes on from NW_027370706.1 coordinate 3,457, forward strand.
ATTTTTTGCTTTTTCCTGCTCCTCTTAGCATGATAAAGAAGATTCAAAGAGAGTGAGATGCCAGCTCCTTTCATTCAGTCAGTAGCTTCAATCATTTCTGGACGTTTTTCAATGGCAAAAATCAATGAATATTGTAAATGCACAAACAGTAATTTCTCCGCATTGCAAGGTGCAATTCTGAAATTTTTTGCTTTTTCCTGCTCCTCTTAGCATGATAAAGAAGATTCAAAGAGAGTGAGATGCCAGCTCCTTTCATTCAGTCAGTAGCTTCAAACATTTCTGGTATATGAATAACATGATGTTTTTCAATGGCAAAAATCAATGAATATTGTAAATGCACAAACAGTAATTTCTCCGCATTGCAAGGTGCAATTCTGAAATTTTTTGCTTTTTCCTGCTCCTCTTAGCATGATAAAGAAGATTCAAAGAGAGTGAGATGCCAGCTCCTTTCATTCAGTCAGTAGCTTCAATCATTTCTGGACGTTTTTCAATGGCAAAAATCAATGAATATTGTAAATGCACAAACAGTAATTTCTCCGCATTGCAAGGTGCAATTCTGAAATTTTTTGCTTTTTCCTGCTCCTCTTAGCATGATAAAGAAGATTCAAAGAGAGTGAGATGCCAGCTCCTTTCATTCAGTCAGTAGCTTCAATCATTTCTGGACGTTTTTCAATGGCAAAAATCAATGAATATTGTAAATGCACAAACAGTAATTTTTCCGCATTGCAAGGTGCAATTCTGAAATTTTTTGCTTTTTCCTGCTCCTCTTAGCATGATAAAGAAGATTCAAAGAGAGTGAGATGCCAGCTCCTTTCATTCAGTCAGTAGCTTCAATCATTTCTGGTATATGAATAACATGATGTTTTTCAATGGCAAAAATCAATGAATATTGTAAATGCACAAACAGTAATTTCTCCGCATTGCAAGGTGCAATTCTGAAATTTTTTGCTTTTTCCTGCTCCTCTTAGCATGATAAAGAAGATTCAAAGAGAGTGAGATGCCAGCTCCTTTCATTCAGTCAGCAGCTTCAATCATTTCTGGACATTTTTCAATGGCAAAAATCAATGAATATTGTAAATGCACAAACAGTAATTTCTCCGCATTGCAAGGTGCAATTCTGAAATTTTTTGCTTTTTCCTGCTCCTCTTAGCATGATAAAGAAGATTCAAAGAGAGTGAGATGCCAGCTCCTTTCATTCAGTCAGTAGCTTCAAACATTTCTGGTATATGAATAACATGATGTTTTTCAATGGCAAAAATCAATGAATATTGTAAAAGCACAAACAGTAATTTCTCCGCATTGCAAGGTGCAATTCTGAAATTTTTTGCTTTTTCCTGCTCCTCTTAGCATGATAAAGAAGATTCAAAGAGAGTGAGATGCCAGCTCCTTTCATTCAGTCAGTAGCTTCAATCATTTCTGGACGTTTTTCAATGGCAAAAATCAATGAATATTGTAAATGCACAAACAGTAATTTCTCCGCATTGCAAGGTGCAATTCTGAAATTTTTTGCTTTTTCCTGCTCCTCTTAGCATGATAAAGAAGATTCAAAGAGAGTGAGATGCCAGCTCCTTTCATTCAGTCAGTAGCTTCAATCATTTCTGGTATATGAATAACATGATGTTTTTCAATGGCAAAAATCAATGAATATTGTAAATGCACAAACAGTAATTTTTCCGCATTGCAAGTTGCAATTCTGAAATTTTTTGCTTTTTCCTGCTCCTCTTAGCATGATAAAGAAGATTCAAAGAGAGTGAGATGCCAGCTCCTTTCATTCAGTCAGTAGCTTCAATTATTTCTGGACGTTTTTCAATGGCAAAAATCAATGAATATTGTAAATGCACAAACAGTAATTTCTCCGCATTGCAAGGTGCAATTCTGAAATTTTTTGCTTTTTCCTGCTCCTCTTAGCATGATAAAGAAGATTCAAAGAGAGTGAGATGCCAGCTCCTTTCATTCAGTCAGTTGCTTCAATCATTTCTGGACGTTTTTCAATGGCAAAAATCAATGAATATTGTAAATGCACAAACAGTAATTTCTCCGCATTGCAAGGTGCAATTCTGAAATTTTTTGCTTTTTCCTGCTCCTCTTAGCATGATAAAGAAGATTCAAAGAGAGTGAGATGCCAGCTCCTTTCATTCAGTCAGTAGCTTCAATCATTTCTGGACGTTTTTCAATGGCAAAAATCAATGAATATTGTAAATGCACAAACAGTAATTTCTCCGCATTGCAAGGTGCAATTCTGAAATTTTTTGCTTTTTCCTGCTCCTCTTTGCATGATAAAGAAGATTCAAAGAGAGTGAGATGCCAGCTCCTTTCATTCAGTCAGTAGCTTCAATCATTTCTGGTATATGAATAACATGATGTTTTTCAATGGCAAAAATCAATGAATATTGTAAATGCACAAACAGTAATTTCTCCGCATTGCAAGGTGCAATTCTGAAATTTTTGGCTTTTTCCTGCTCCTCTTAGCATGATAAAGAAGATTCAAAGAGAGTGAGATGCCAGCTCCTTTCATTCAGTCAGTAGATTCAATCATTTCTGGATGTTTTTCAATGGCAAAAATCAATGAATATTGTAAATGCACAAACAGTAATTTCTCCGCATTGCAAGGTGCAATTCTGAAATTTCTTGCATTTTCCTGCTCCTCTTAGCATGATAAAGAAGATTCAAAGAGAGTGAGATGCCAGCTCCTTTCATTCAGTCAGTAGCTTCAATCATTTCTGGACGTTTTTCAATGGCAAAAATCAATGAATATTGTAAATGCACAAACAGTAATTTCTCCGCATTGCAAGGTGCAATTCTGAAATTTTTTGCTTTTTCCTGCTCCTCTTAGCATGATAAAGAAGATTCAAAGAGAGTGAGATGCCAGCTCCTTTCATTCAGTCAGTAGCTTCAAACATTTCTGGTATATGAATAACATGATGTTTTTCAATGGCAAAAATCAATGAATATTGTAAATGCACAAACAGTAATTTCTCCGCATTGCAAGGTGCAATTCTGAAATTTTTTGCTTTTTCCTGCTCCTCTTAGCATGATAAAGAAGATTCAAAGAGAGTGAGATGCCAGCTCCTTTCATTCAGTCAGTAGCTTCAATCATTTCTGGACGTTTTTCAATGGCAAAAATCAATGAATATTGTAAATGCACAAACAGTAATTTCTCCGCATTGCAAGGTGCAATTCTGAAATTTTTTGCTTTTTCCTGCTCCTCTTAGCATGATAAAGAAGATTCAAAGAGAGTGAGATGCCAGCTTCTTTCATTCAGTCAGTAGCTTCAAACATTTCTGGGATATGAATAACATGATGTTTTTCAATGGCAAAAATTAATGAATATTGTAAATGCACAAACAGTAATTTCTCCGCATTGCAAGGTGCAATTCTGAAATTTTTTGCTTTTTCCTGCTCCTCTTAGCATGATAAAGAAGATTCAAAGAGAGTGAGATGCCAGCTCCTTTCATTCAGTCAGTAGCTTCAATCATTTCTGGACGTTTTTCAATGGCAAAAATCAATGAATATTGTAAATGCACAAACAGTAATTTCTCCGCATTGCAAGGTGCAATTCTGAAATTTTTTGCTTTTTCCTGCTCCTCTTAGCATGATAAAGAAGATTCAAAGAGAGTGAGATGCCAGCTCCTTTCATTCAGTCAGTAGCTTCAATCATTTCTGGACGTTTTTCAATGGCAAAAATCAATGAATATTGTAAATGCACAAACAGTAATTTCTCCGCATTGCAAGGTGCAATTCTGAAATAAATTTTTTGCTTTTTCCTGCTCCTCTTAGCATGATAAAGAAGATTCAAAGAGAGTGAGATGCCAGCTCCTTTCATTCAGTCAGTAGCTTCAATCATTTCTGGTATATGAATAACATGATGTTTTTCAATGGCAAAAATCAATGAATATTGTAAATGCACAAACAGTAATTTCTCCGCATTGCAAGTTGCAATTCTGAAATTTTTTGCTTTTTCCTGCTCCTCTTAGCATGATAAAGAAGATTCAAAGAGAGTGAGATGCCAGCTCCTTTCATTCAGTCAGTAGCTTCAATCATTTCTGGACGTTTTTCAATGGCAAAAATCAATGAATATTGTAAATGCACAAACAGTAATTTCTCCGCATTGCAAGGTGCAATTCTGAAATTTTTTGCTTTTTCCTGCTCCTCTTAGCATGATAAAGAAGATTCAAAGAGAGTGAGATGCCAGCTCCTTTCATTCAGTCAGTAGCTTCAATCATTTCTGGACGTTTTTCAATGGCAAAAATCAATGAATATTGTAAATGCACAAACAGTAATTTCTCCGCATTGCAAGGTGCAATTCTGAAATTTTTTGCTTTTTCCTGCTCCTCTTAGCATGATAAAGAAGATTCAAAGAGAGTGAGATGCCAGCTCCTTTCATTCAGTCAGTAGCTTCAAACATTTCTGGTATATGAATAACATGATGTTTTTCAATGGCAAAAATCAATGAATATTGTAAAAGCACAAACAGTAATTTCTCAACATTGCAAGGTGCAATTCTGAAATTTTTTGCTTTTTCCTGCTCCTCTTAGCATGATAAAGAAGATTCAAAGAGAGTGAGATGCCAGCTCCTTTCATTCAGTCAGTAGCTTCAATCATTTCTGGACGTTTTTCAATGGCAAAAATCAATGAATATTGTAAATGCACAAACAGTAATTTCTCCGCATTGCAAGGTGCAATTCTGAAATTTTTTGCTTTTTCCTGCTCCTCTTAGCATGATAAAGAAGATTCAAAGAGAGTGAGATGCCAGCTCCTTTCATTCAGTCAGTAGCTTCAATCATTTCTGGTATATGAATAACATGATGTTTTTCAATGGCAAAAATCAATGAATATTGTAAATGCACAAACAGTAATTTCTCCACATTGCAAGGTGCAATTCTGAAATTTTTTGCTTTTTCCTGCTCCTCTTAGCATGATAAAGAAGATTCAAAGAGAGTGAGATGCCAGCTCCTTTCATTCAGTCAGTAGCTTCAATCTCTTCTGGACGTTTTTCAATGGCAAAAATCAATGAATATTGTAAATGCACAAACAGTAATTTCTCCGCATTGCAAGGTGCAATTCTGAAATTTTTTGCTTTTTCCTGCTCCTCTTAGCATGATAAAGAAGATTCAAAGAGAGCGAGATGCCAGCTCCTTTCATTCAGTCAGTAGCTTCAATCATTTCTGGTATATGAATAACATGATGTTTTTCAATGGCAAAAATCAATGAATATTGTAAATGCACAAACAGTAATTTCTCCGCATTGCAAGGTGCAATTCTGAAATTTTTTGCTTTTTCCTGCTCCTCTTAGCATGATAAAGAAGATTCAAAGAGAGTGAGATGCCAGCTCCTTTCATTCAGTCAGTAGCTTCAATCATTTCTGGACGTTTTTCAATGGCAAAAATCAATGAATATTGTAAATGCACAAACAGTAATTTCTCCGCATTGCAAGGTGCAATTCTGAAATTTTTTGCTTTTTCCTGCTCCTCTTAGCATGATAAAGAAGATTCAAAGAGAGTGAGATGCCAGCTCCTTTCATTCAGTCAGTAGCTTCAAACATTTCTGGTATATGAATAACATGATGTTTTTCAATGGCAAAAATCAATGAATATTGTAAATGCACAAACAGTAATTTCTCCGCATTGCAAGGTGCAATTCTGAAATTTTTTGCTTTTTCCTGCTCCTCTTAGCATGATAAAGAAGATTCAAAGAGAGTGAGATGCCAGCTCCTTTCATTCAGTCAGTAGCTTCAATCATTTCTGGACGTTTTTCAATGGCAAAAATCAATGAATATTGTAAATGCACAAACAGTAATTTCTCCGCATTGCAAGGTGCAATTCTGAAATTTTTTGCTTTTTCCTGCTCCTCTTAGCATGATAAAGAAGATTCAAAGAGAGTGAGATGCCAGCTCCTTTCATTCAGTCAGTAGCTTCAATCATTTCTGGACGTTTTTCAATGGCAAAAATCAATGAATATTGTAAATGCACAAACAGTAATTTCTCCGCATTGCAAGGTGCAATTCTGAAATTTTTTGCTTTTTCCTGCTCCTCTTAGCATGATAAAGAAGATTCAAAGAGAGTGAGATGCCAGCTCCTTTCATTCAGTCAGTAGCTTCAATCATTTCTGGTATATGAATAACATGATGTTTTTCAATGGCAAAAATCAATGAATATTGTAAATGCACAAACAGTAATTTCTCCGCATTGCAAGGTGCAATTCTGAAATTTTTTGCTTTTTCCTGCTCCTCTTAGCATGATAAAGAAGATTCAAAGAGAGTGAGATGCCAGCTCCTTTCATTCAGTCAGCAGCTTCAATCATTTCTGGACATTTTTCCATGGCAAAAATCAATGAATATTGTAAATGCACAAACAGTAATTTCTCCGCATTGCAAGGTGCAATTCTGAAATGTTTTGCTTTTTCCTGCTCCTCTTAGCATGATAAAGAAGATTCAAAGAGAGTGAGATGCCAGCTCCTTTCATTCAGTCAGTAGCTTCAAACATTTCTGGTATATGAATAACATGATGTGTTTCAATGGCAAAAATCAATGAATATTGTAAAAGCACAAACAGTAATTTCTCCGCATTGCAAGGTGCAATTCTGAAATTTTTTGCTTTTTCCTGCTCCTCTTAGCATGATAAAGAAGATTCAAAGAGAGTGAGATGCCAGCTCCTTTCATTCAGTCAGTAGCTTCAATCATTTCTGGACGTTTTTCAATGGCAAAAATCAATGAATATTGTAAATGCACAAACAGTAATTTCTCCGCATTGCAAGGTGCCATTCTGAAATTTTTTGCTTTTTCCTGCTCCTCTTAGCATGATAAAGAAGATTCAAAGAGAGTGAGATTCCAGCTCCTTTCATTCAGTCAGTAGCTTCAATCATTTCTGGTATATGAATAACATGATGTTTTTCAATGGCAAAAATCAATGAATATTGTAAATGCACAAACAGTAATTTCTCCGCATTGCAAGTTGCAATTCTGAAATTTTTTGCTTTTTCCTGCTCCTCTTAGCATGATAAAGAAGATTCAAAGAGAGTGAGATGCCAGCTCCTTTCATTCAGTCAGTAGCTTCAATTATTTCTGGACGTTTTTCAATGGCAAAAATCAATGAATATTGTAAATGCACAAACAGTAATTTCTCCGCATTGCAAGGTGCAATTCTGAAATTTTTTGCTTTTTCCTGCTCCTCTTAGCATGATAAAGAAGATTCAAAGAGAGTGAGATGCCAGCTCCTTTCATTCAGTCAGTTGCTTCAATCATTTCTGGACGTTTTTCAATGGAAAAAATCAGTGAATATTGTAAATGCACAAACAGTAATTTCTCCGCATTGCAAGGTGCAATTCTGAAATTTTTTGCTTTTTCCTGCTCCTCTTAGCATGATAAAGAAGATTCAAAGAGAGTGAGATGCCAGCTCCTTTCATTCAGTCAGTAGCTTCAATCATTTCTGGACGTTTTTCAATGGCAAAAATCAATGAATATTGTAAATGCACAAACAGTAATTTCTCCGCATTGCAAGGTGCAATTCTGAAATTTTTTGCTTTTTCCTGCTCCTCTTTGCATGATAAAGAAGATTCAAAGAGAGTGAGATGCCAGCTCCTTTCATTCAGTCAGTAGCTTCAATCATTTCTGGTATATGAATAACATGATGTTTTTCAATGGCAAAAATCAATGAATATTGTAAATGCACAAACAGTAATTTCTCCGCATTGCAAGGTGCAATTCTGAAATTTTTGGCTTTTTCCTGCTCCTCTTAGCATGATAAAGAAGATTCAAAGAGAGTGAGATGCCAGCTCCTTTCATTCAGTCAGTAGCTTCAATCATTTCTGGATGTTTTTCAATGGCAAAAATCAATGAATATTGTAAATGCACAAACAGTAATTTCTCCGCATTGCAAGGTGCAATTCTGAAATTTCTTGCATTTTCCTGCTCCTCTTAGCATGATAAAGAAGATTCAAAGAGAGTGAGATGCCAGCTCCTTTCATTCAGTCAGTAGCTTCAATCATTTCTGGACGTTTTTCAATGGCAAAAATCAATGAATATTGTAAATGCACAAACAGTAATTTCTCCGCATTGCAAGGTGCAATTCTGAAATTTTTTGCTTTTTCCTGCTCCTCTTAGCATGATAAAGAAGATTCAAAGAGAGTGCGATGCCAGCTCCTTTCATTCAGTCAGTAGCTTCAAACATTTCTGGTATATGAATAACATGATGTTTTTCAATGGCAAAAATCAATGAATATTGTAAATGCACAAACAGTAATTTCTCCGCATTGCAAGGTGCAATTCTGAAATTTTTTGCTTTTTCCTGCTCCTCTTAGCATGATAAAGAAGATTCAAAGAGAGTGAGATGCCAGCTCCTTTCATTCAGTCAGTAGCTTCAATCATTTCTGGTATATGAATAACATGATGTTTTTCAATGGCAAAAATCAATGAATATTGTAAATGCACAAACAGTAATTTCTCCGCATTGCAAGTTGCAATTCTGAAATTTTTTGCTTTTTCCTGCTCCTCTTAGCATGATAAAGAAGATTCAAAGAGAGTGAGATGCCAGCTCCTTTCATTCAGTCAGTAGCTTCAATCATTTCTGGACGTTTTTCAATGGCAAAAATCAATGAATATTGTAAATGCACAAACAGTAATTTCTCCGCATTGCAAGGTGCAATTCTGAAATTTTTTGCTTTTTCCTGCTCCTCTTAGCATGATAAAGAAGATTCAAAGAGAGTGAGATGCCAGCTCCTTTCATTCAGTCAGTAGCTTCAATCATTTCTGGACGTTTTTCAATGGCAAAAATCAATGAATATTGTAAATGCACAAACAGTAATTTCTCCGCATTGCAAGGTGCAATTCTGAAATTTTTTGCTTTTTCCTGCTCCTCTTAGCATGATAAAGAAGATTCAAAGAGAGTGAGATGCCAGCTCCTTTCATTCAGTCAGTAGCTTCAATCATTTCTGGTATATGAATAACATGATGTTTTTCAATGGCAAAAATCAATGAATATTGTAAATGCACAAACAGTAATTTCTCCACATTGCAAGGTGCAATTCTGAAATTTTTTGCTTTTTCCTGCTCCTCTTAGCATGATAAAGAAGATTCAAAGAGAGTGAGATGCCAGCTCCTTTCATTCAGTCAGTAGCTTCAATCATTTCTGGACGTTTTTCAATGGCAAAAATCAATGAATATTGTAAATGCACAAACAGTAATTTCTCCGCATTGCAAGGTGCAATTCTGAAATTTTTTGCTTTTTCCTGCTCCTCTTAGCATGATAAAGAAGATTCAAAGAGAGCGAGATGCCAGCTCCTTTCATTCAGTCAGTAGCTTCAATCATTTCTGGTATATGAATAACATGATGTTTTTCAATGGCAAAAATCAATGAATATTGTAAATGCACAAACAGTAATTTCTCCGCATTGCAAGGTGCAATTCTGAAATTTTTTGCTTTTTCCTGCTCCTCTTAGCATGATAAAGAAGATTCAAAGAGAGTGAGATGCCAGCTCCTTTCATTCAGTCAGTAGCTTCAATCATTTCTGGACGTTTTTCAATGGCAAAAATCAATGAATATTGTAAATGCACAAACAGTAATTTCTCCGCATTGCAAGGTGCAATTCTGAAATTTTTTGCTTTTTCCTGCTCCTCTTAGCATGATAAAGAAGATTCAAAGAGAGTGAGATGCCAGCTCCTTTCATTCAGTCAGTAGCTTCAAACATTTCTGGTATATGAATAACATGATGTTTTTCAATGGCAAAAATCAATGAATATTGTAAATGCACAAACAGTAATTTCTCCGCATTGCAAGTTGCAATTCTGAAATTTTTTGCTTTTTCCTGCTCCTCTTAGCATGATAAAGAAGATTCAAAGAGAGTGAGATGCCAGCTCCTTTCATTCAGTCAGTAGCTTCAATTATTTCTGGACGTTTTTCAATGGCAAAAATCAATGAATATTGTAAATGCACAAACAGTAATTTCTCCGCATTGCAAGGTGCAATTCTGAAATTTTTTGCTTTTTCCTGCTCCTCTTAGCATGATAAAGAAGATTCAAAGAGAGTGAGATGCCAGCTCCTTTCATTCAGTCAGTTGCTTCAATCATTTCTGGACGTTTTTCAATGGCAAAAATCAGTGAATATTGTAAATGCACAAACAGTAATTTCTCCGCATTGCAAGGTGCAATTCTGAAATTTTTTGCTTTTTCCTGCTCCTCTTAGCATGATAAAGAAGATTCAAAGAGAGTGAGATGCCAGCTCCTTTCATTCAGTCAGTAGCTTCAATCATTTCTGGACGTTTTTCAATGGCAAAAATCAATGAATATTGTAAATGCACAAACAGTAATTTCTCCGCATTGCAAGGTGCAATTCTGAAATTTTTTGCTTTTTCCTGCTCCTCTTTGCATGATAAAGAAGATTCAAAGAGAGTGAGATGCCAGCTCCTTTCATTCAGTCAGTAGCTTCAATCATTTCTGGTATATGAATAACATGATGTTTTTCAATGGCAAAAATCAATTAATATTGTAAATGCACAAACAGTAATTTCTCCGCATTGCAAGGTGCAATTCTGAAATTTTTGGCTTTTTCCTGCTCCTCTTAGCATGATAAAGAAGATTCAAAGAGAGTGAGATGCCAGCTCCTTTCATTCAGTCAGTAGCTTCAATCATTTCTGGATGTTTTTCAATGGCAAAAATCAATGAATATTGTAAATGCACAAACAGTAATTTCTCCGCATTGCAAGGTGCAATTCTGAAATTTCTTGCATTTTCCTGCTCCTCTTAGCATGATAAAGAAGATTCAAAGAGAGTGAGATGCCAGCTCCTTTCATTCAGTCAGTAGCTTCAATCATTTCTGGACGTTTTTCAATGGCAAAAATCAATGAATATTGTAAATGCACAAACAGTAATTTCTCCGCATTGCAAGGTGCAATTCTGAAATTTTTTGCTTTTTCCTGCTCCTCTTAGCATGATAAAGAAGATTCAAAGAGAGTGCGATGCCAGCTCCTTTCATTCAGTCAGTAGCTTCAAACATTTCTGGTATATGAATAACATGATGTTTTTCAATGGCAAAAATCAATGAATATTGTAAATGCACAAACAGTAATTTCTCCGCATTGCAAGGTGCAATTCTGAAATTTTTTGCTTTTTCCTGCTCCTCTTAGCATGATAAAGAAGATTCAAAGAGAGTGAGATGCCAGCTCCTTTCATTCAGTCAGTAGCTTCAATCATTTCTGGTATATGAATAACATGATGTTTTTCAATGGCAAAAATCAATGAATATTGTAAATGCACAAACAGTAATTTCTCCGCATTGCAAGTTGCAATTCTGAAATTTTTTGCTTTTTCCTGCTCCTCTTAGCATGATAAAGAAGATTCAAAGAGAGTGAGATGCCAGCTCCTTTCATTCAGTCAGTAGCTTCAATCATTTCTGGACGTTTTTCAATAGCAAAAATCAATGAATATTGTAAATGCACAAACAGTAATTTCTCCGCATTGCAAGGTGCAATTCTGAAATTTTTTGCTTTTTCCTGCTCCTCTTAGCATGATAAAGAAGATTCAAAGAGAGTGAGATGCCAGCTCCTTTCATTCAGTCAGTAGCTTCAATCATTTCTGGACGTTTTTCAATGGCAAAAATCAATGAATATTGTAAATGCACAAACAGTAATTTCTCCGCATTGCAAGGTGCAATTCTGAAATTTTTTGCTTTTTCCTGCTCCTCTTAGCATGATAAAGAAGATTCAAAGAGAGTGAGATGCCAGCTCCTTTCATTCAGTCAGTAGCTTCAATCATTTCTGGTATATGAATAACATGATGTTTTTCAATGGCAAAAATCAATGAATATTGTAAATGCACAAACAGTAATTTCTCCACATTGCAAGGTGCAATTCTGAAATTTTTTGCTTTTTCCTGCTCCTCTTAGCATGATAAAGAAGATTCAAAGAGAGTGAGATGCCAGCTCCTTTCATTCAGTCAGTAGCTTCAATCATTTCTGGACGTTTTTCAATGGCAAAAATCAATGAATATTGTAAATGCACAAACAGTAATTTCTCCGCATTGCAAGGTGCAATTCTGAAATTTTTTGCTTTTTCCTGCTCCTCTTAGCATGATAAAGAAGATTCAAAGAGAGTGAGATGCCAGCTCCTTTCATTCAGTCAGTAGCTTCAATCATTTCTGGACGTTTTTCAATGGCAAAAATCAATGAATATTGTAAATGCACAAACAGTAATTTCTCCGCATTGCAAGGTGCAATTCTGAAATTTTTTGCTTTTTCCTGCTCCTCTTAGCATGATAAAGAAGATTCAAAGAGAGTGAGATGCCAGCTCCTTTCATTCAGTCAGTAGCTTCAATCATTTCTGGTATATGAATAACATGATGTTTTTCAATGGCAAAAATCAATGAATATTGTAAATGCACAAACAGTAATTTCTCCGCATTGCAAGGTGCAATTCTGAAATTTTTTGCTTTTTCCTGCTCCTCTTAGCATGATAAAGAAGATTCAAAGAGAGTGAGATGCCAGCTCCTTTCATTCAGTCAGCAGCTTCAATCATTTCTGGACATTTTTCCATGGCAAAAATCAATGAATATTGTAAATGCACAAACAGTAATTTCTCCGCATTGCAAGGTGCAATTCTGAAATGTTTTGCTTTTTCCTGCTCCTCTTAGCATGATAAAGAAGATTCAAAGAGAGTGAGATGCCAGCTCCTTTCATTCAGTCAGTAGCTTCAAACATTTCTGGTATATGAATAACATGATGTGTTTCAATGGCAAAAATCAATGAATATTGTAAAAGCACAAACAGTAATTTCTCCGCATTGCAAGGTGCAATTCTGAAATTTTTTGCTTTTTCCTGCTCCTCTTAGCATGATAAAGAAGATTCAAAGAGAGTGAGATGCCAGCTCCTTTCATTCAGTCAGTAGCTTCAATCATTTCTGGACGTTTTTCAATGGCAAAAATCAATGAATATTGTAAATGCACAAACAGTAATTTCTCCGCATTGCAAGGTGCCATTCTGAAATTTTTTGCTTTTTCCTGCTCCTCTTAGCATGATAAAGAAGATTCAAAGAGAGTGAGATTCCAGCTCCTTTCATTCAGTCAGTAGCTTCAATCATTTCTGGTATATGAATAACATGATGTTTTTCAATGGCAAAAATCAATGAATATTGTAAATGCACAAACAGTAATTTCTCCGCATTGCAAGTTGCAATTCTGAAATTTTTTGCTTTTTCCTGCTCCTCTTAGCATGATAAAGAAGATTCAAAGAGAGTGAGATGCCAGCTCCTTTCATTCAGTCAGTAGCTTCAATTATTTCTGGACGTTTTTCAATGGCAAAAATCAATGAATATTGTAAATGCACAAACAGTAATTTCTCCGCATTGCAAGGTGCAATTCTGAAATTTTTTGCTTTTTCCTGCTCCTCTTAGCATGATAAAGAAGATTCAAAGAGAGTGAGATGCCAGCTCCTTTCATTCAGTCAGTTGCTTCAATCATTTCTGGACGTTTTTCAATGGCAAAAATCAGTGAATATTGTAAATGCACAAACAGTAATTTCTCCGCATTGCAAGGTGCAATTCTGAAATTTTTTGCTTTTTCCTGCTCCTCTTAGCATGATAAAGAAGATTCAAAGAGAGTGAGATGCCAGCTCCTTTCATTCAGTCAGTAGCTTCAATCATTTCTGGACGTTTTTCAATGGCAAAAATCAATGAATATTGTAAATGCACAAACAGTAATTTCTCCGCATTGCAAGGTGCAATTCTGAAATTTTTTGCTTTTTCCTGCTCCTCTTTGCATGATAAAGAAGATTCAAAGAGAGTGAGATGCCAGCTCCTTTCATTCAGTCAGTAGCTTCAATCATTTCTGGTATATGAATAACATGATGTTTTTCAATGGCAAAAATCAATGAATATTGTAAATGCACAAACAGTAATTTCTCCGCATTGCAAGGTGCAATTCTGAAATTTTTGGCTTTTTCCTGCTCCTCTTAGCATGATAAAGAAGATTCAAAGAGAGTGAGATGCCAGCTCCTTTCATTCAGTCAGTAGCTTCAATCATTTCTGGATGTTTTTCAATGGCAAAAATCAATGAATATTGTAAATGCACAAACAGTAATTTCTCCGCATTGCAAGGTGCAATTCTGAAATTTCTTGCATTTTCCTGCTCCTCTTAGCATGATAAAGAAGATTCAAAGAGAGTGAGATGCCAGCTCCTTTCATTCAGTCAGTAGCTTCAATCATTTCTGGACGTTTTTCAATGGCAAAAATCAATGAATATTGTAAATGCACAAACAGTAATTTCTCCGCATTGCAAGGTGCAATTCTGAAATTTTTTGCTTTTTCCTGCTCCTCTTAGCATGATAAAGAAGATTCAAAGAAAGTGCGATGCCAGCTCCTTTCATTCAGTCAGTAGCTTCAAACATTTCTGGTATATGAATAACATGATGTTTTTCAATGGCAAAAATCAATGAATATTGTAAATGCACAAACAGTAATTTCTCCGCATTGCAAGGTGCAATTCTGAAATTTTTTGCTTTTTCCTGCTCCTCTTAGCATGATAAAGAAGATTCAAAGAGAGTGAGATGCCAGCTCCTTTCATTCAGTCAGTAGCTTCAATCATTTCTGGTATATGAATAACATGATGTTTTTCAATGGCAAAAATCAATGAATATTGTAAATGCACAAACAGTAATTTCTCCGCATTGCAAGTTGCAATTCTGAAATTTTTTGCTTTTTCCTGCTCCTCTTAGCATGATAAAGAAGATTCAAAGAGAGTGAGATGCCAGCTCCTTTCATTCAGTCAGTAGCTTCAATCATTTCTGGACGTTTTTCAATGGCAAAAATCAATGAATATTGTAAATGCACAAACAGTAATTTCTCCGCATTGCAAGGTGCAATTCTGAAATTTTTTGCTTTTTCCTGCTCCTCTTAGCATGATAAAGAAGATTCAAAGAGAGTGAGATGCCAGCTCCTTTCATTCAGTCAGTAGCTTCAATCATTTCTGGACGTTTTTCAATGGCAAAAATCAATGAATATTGTAAATGCACAAACAGTAATTTCTCCGCATTGCAAGGTGCAATTCTGAAATTTTTTGCTTTTTCCTGCTCCTCTTAGCATGATAAAGAAGATTCAAAGAGAGTGAGATGCCAGCTCCTTTCATTCAGTCAGTAGCTTCAATCATTTCTGGTATATGAATAACATGATGTTTTTCAATGGCAAAAATCAATGAATATTGTAAATGCACAAACAGTAATTTCTCCACATTGCAAGGTGCAATTCTGAAATTTTTTGCTTTTTCCTGCTCCTCTTAGCATGATAAAGAAGATTCAAAGAGAGTGAGATGCCAGCTCCTTTCATTCAGTCAGTAGCTTCAATCATTTCTGGACGTTTTTCAATGGCAAAAATCAATGAATATTGTAAATGCACAAACAGTAATTTCTCCGCATTGCAAGGTGCAATTCTGAAATTTTTTGCTTTTTCCTGCTCCTCTTAGCATGATAAAGAAGATTCAAAGAGAGCGAGATGCCAGCTCCTTTCATTCAGTCAGTAGCTTCAATCATTTCTGGTATATGAATAACATGATGTTTTTCAATGGCAAAAATCAATGAATATTGTAAATGCACAAACAGTAATTTCTCCGCATTGCAAGGTGCAATTCTGAAATTTTTTGCTTTTTCCTGCTCCTCTTAGCATGATAAAGAAGATTCAAAGAGAGTGAGATGCCAGCTCCTTTCATTCAGTCAGTAGCTTCAATCATTTCTGGACGTTTTTCAATGGCAAAAATCAATGAATATTGTAAATGCACAAACAGTAATTTCTCCGCATTGCAAGGTGCAATTCTGAAATTTTTTGCTTTTTCCTGCTCCTCTTAGCATGATAAAGAAGATTCAAAGAGAGTGAGATGCCAGCTCCTTTCATTCAGTCAGTAGCTTCAAACATTTCTGGTATATGAATAACATGATGTTTTTCAATGGCAAAAATCAATGAATATTGTAAATGCACAAACAGTAATTTCTCCGCATTGCAAGTTGCAATTCTGAAATTTTTTGCTTTTTCCTGCTCCTCTTAGCATGATAAAGAAGATTCAAAGAGAGTGAGATGCCAGCTCCTTTCATTCAGTCAGTAGCTTCAATTATTTCTGGACGTTTTTCAATGGCAAAAATCAATGAATATTGTAAATGCACAAACAGTAATTTCTCCGCATTGCAAGGTGCAATTCTGAAATTTTTTGCTTTTTCCTGCTCCTCTTAGCATGATAAAGAAGATTCAAAGAGAGTGAGATGCCAGCTCCTTTCATTCAGTCAGTTGCTTCAATCATTTCTGGACGTTTTTCAATGGCAAAAATCAGTGAATATTGTAAATGCACAAACAGTAATTTCTCCGCATTGCAAGGTGCAATTCTGAAATTTTTTGCTTTTTCCTGCTCCTCTTAGCATGATAAAGAAGATTCAAAGAGAGTGAGATGCCAGCTCCTTTCATTCAGTCAGTAGCTTCAATCATTTCTGGACGTTTTTCAATGGCAAAAATCAATGAATATTGTAAATGCACAAACAGTAATTTCTCCGCATTGCAAGGTGCAATTCTGAAATTTTTTGCTTTTTCCTGCTCCTCTTTGCATGATAAAGAAGATTCAAAGAGAGTGAGATGCCAGCTCCTTTCATTCAGTCAGTAGCTTCAATCATTTCTGGTATATGAATAACATGATGTTTTTCAATGGCAAAAATCAATTAATATTGTAAATGCACAAACAGTAATTTCTCCGCATTGCAAGGTGCAATTCTGAAATTTTTGGCTTTTTCCTGCTCCTCTTAGCATGATAAAGAAGATTCAAAGAGAGTGAGATGCCAGCTCCTTTCATTCAGTCAGTAGCTTCAATCATTTCTGGATGTTTTTCAATGGCAAAAATCAATGAATATTGTAAATGCACAAACAGTAATTTCTCCGCATTGCAAGGTGCAATTCTGAAATTTCTTGCATTTTCCTGCTCCTCTTAGCATGATAAAGAAGATTCAAAGAGAGTGAGATGCCAGCTCCTTTCATTCAGTCAGTAGCTTCAATCATTTCTGGACGTTTTTCAATGGCAAAAATCAATGAATATTGTAAATGCACAAACAGTAATTTCTCCGCATTGCAAGGTGCAATTCTGAAATTTTTTGCTTTTTCCTGCTCCTCTTAGCATGATAAAGAAGATTCAAAGAGAGTGCGATGCCAGCTCCTTTCATTCAGTCAGTAGCTTCAAACATTTCTGGTATATGAATAACATGATGTTTTTCAATGGCAAAAATCAATGAATATTGTAAATGCACAAACAGTAATTTCTCCGCATTGCAAGGTGCAATTCTGAAATTTTTTGCTTTTTCCTGCTCCTCTTAGCATGATAAAGAAGATTCAAAGAGAGTGAGATGCCAGCTCCTTTCATTCAGTCAGTAGCTTCAATCATTTCTGGTATATGAATAACATGATGTTTTTCAATGGCAAAAATCAATGAATATTGTAAATGCACAAACAGTAATTTCTCCGCATTGCAAGTTGCAATTCTGAAATTTTTTGCTTTTTCCTGCTCCTCTTAGCATGATAAAGAAGATTCAAAGAGAGTGAGATGCCAGCTCCTTTCATTCAGTCAGTAGCTTCAATCATTTCTGGACGTTTTTCAATGGCAAAAATCAATGAATATTGTAAATGCACAAACAGTAATTTCTCCGCATTGCAAGGTGCAATTCTGAAATTTTTTGCTTTTTCCTGCTCCTCTTAGCATGATAAAGAAGATTCAAAGAGAGTGAGATGCCAGCTCCTTTCATTCAGTCAGTAGCTTCAATCATTTCTGGACGTTTTTCAATGGCAAAAATCAATGAATATTGTAAATGCACAAACAGTAATTTCTCCGCATTGCAAGGTGCAATTCTGAAATTTTTTGCTTTTTCCTGCTCCTCTTAGCATGATAAAGAAGATTCAAAGAGAGTGAGATGCCAGCTCCTTTCATTCAGTCAGTAGCTTCAATCATTTCTGGTATATGAATAACATGATGTTTTTCAATGGCAAAAATCAATGAATATTGTAAATGCACAAACAGTAATTTCTCCACATTGCAAGGTGCAATTCTGAAATTTTTTGCTTTTTCCTGCTCCTCTTAGCATGATAAAGAAGATTCAAAGAGAGTGAGATGCCAGCTCCTTTCATTCAGTCAGTAGCTTCAATCATTTCTGGACGTTTTTCAATGGCAAAAATCAATGAATATTGTAAATGCACAAACAGTAATTTCTCCGCATTGCAAGGTGCAATTCTGAAATTTTTTGCTTTTTCCTGCTCCTCTTAGCATGATAAAGAAGATTCAAAGAGAGCGAGATGCCAGCTCCTTTCATTCAGTCAGTAGCTTCAATCATTTCTGGTATATGAATAACATGATGTTTTTCAATGGCAAAAATCAATGAATATTGTAAATGCACAAACAGTAATTTCTCCGCATTGCAAGGTGCAATTCTGAAATTTTTTGCTTTTTCCTGCTCCTCTTAGCATGATAAAGAAGATTCAAAGAGAGTGAGATGCCAGCTCCTTTCATTCAGTCAGTAGCTTCAATCATTTCTGGACGTTTTTCAATGGCAAAAATCAATGAATATTGTAAATGCACAAACAGTAATTTCTCCGCATTGCAAGGTGCAATTCTGAAATTTTTTGCTTTTTCCTGCTCCTCTTAGCATGATAAAGAAGATTCAAAGAGAGTGAGATGCCAGCTCCTTTCATTCAGTCAGTAGCTTCAAACATTTCTGGTATATGAATAACATGATGTTTTTCAATGGCAAAAATCAATGAATATTGTAAATGCACAAACAGTAATTTCTCCGCATTGCAAGGTGCAATTCTGAAATTTTTTGCTTTTTCCTGCTCCTCTTAGCATGATAAAGAAGATTCAAAGAGAGTGAGATGCCAGCTCCTTTCATTCAGTCAGTAGCTTCAATCATTTCTGGACGTTTTTCAATGGCAAAAATCAATGAATATTGTAAATGCACAAACAGTAATTTCTCCGCATTGCAAGGTGCAATTCTGAAATTTTTTGCTTTTTCCTGCTCCTCTTAGCATGATAAAGAAGATTCAAAGAGAGTGAGATTCCAGCTCCTTTCATTCAGTCAGTAGCTTCAATCATTTCTGGACGTTTTTCAATGGCAAAAATCAATGAATATTGTAAATGCACAAACAGTAATTTCTCCGCATTGCAAGGTGCAATTCTGAAATTTTTTGCTTTTTCCTGCTCCTCTTAGCATGATAAAGAAGATTCAAAGAGAGTGAGATGCCAGCTCCTTTCATTCAGTCAGTAGCTTCAATCATTTCTGGTATATGAATAACATGATGTTTTTCAATGGCAAAAATCAATGAATATTGTAAATGCACAAACAGTAATTTCTCCGCATTGCAAGGTGCAATTCGGAAATTTTTTGCTTTTTCCTGCTCCTCTTAGCATGATAAAGAAGATTCAAAGAGAGTGAGATGCCAGCTCCTTTCATTCAGTCAGCAGCTTCAATCATTTCTGGACATTTTTCAATGGCAAAAATCAATGAATATTGTAAATGCACAAACAGTAATTTCTCCGCATTGCAAGGTGCAATTCTGAAATTTTTTGCTTTTTCCTGCTCCTCTTAGCATGATAAAGAAGATTCAAAGAGAGTGAGATGCCAGCTCCTTTCATTCAGTCAGTAGCTTCAAACATTTCTGGTATATGAATAACATGATGTTTTTCAATGGCAAAAATCAATGAATATTGTAAAAGCACAAACAGTAATTTCTCCGCATTGCAAGGTGCAATTCTGAAATTTTTTGCTTTTTCCTGCTCCTCTTAGCATGATAAAGAAGATTCAAAGAGAGTGAGATGCCAGCTCCTTTCATTCAGTCAGTAGCTTCAATCATTTCTGGACGTTTTTCAATGGCAAAAATCAATGAATATTGTAAATGCACAAACAGTAATTTCTCCGCATTGCAAGGTGCAATTCTGAAATTTTTTGCTTTTTCCTGCTCCTCTTAGCATGATAAAGAAGATTCAAAGAGAGTGAGATGCCAGCTCCTTTCATTCAGTCAGTAGCTTCAATCATTTCTGGTATATGAATAACATGATGTTTTTCAATGGCAAAAATCAATGAATATTGTAAATGCACAAACAGTAATTTCTCCGCATTGCAAGTTGCAATTCTGAAATTTTTTGCTTTTTCCTGCTCCTCTTAGCATGATAAAGAAGATTCAAAGAGAGTGAGATGCCAGCTCCTTTCATTCAGTCAGTAGCTTCAATTATTTCTGGACGTTTTTCAATGGCAAAAATCAATGAATATTGTAAATGCACAAACAGTAATTTCTCCGCATTGCAAGGTGCAATTCTGAAATTTTTTGCTTTTTCCTGCTCCTCTTAGCATGATAAAGAAGATTCAAAGAGAGTGAGATGCCAGCTCCTTTCATTCAGTCAGTTGCTTCAATCATTTCTGGACGTTTTTCAATGGCAAAAATCAGTGAATATTGTAAATGCACAAACAGTAATTTCTCCGCATTGCAAGGTGCAATTCTGAAATTTTTTGCTTTTTCCTGCTCCTCTTAGCATGATAAAGAAGATTCAAAGAGAGTGAGATGCCAGCTCCTTTCATTCAGTCAGTAGCTTCAATCATTTCTGGACGTTTTTCAATGGCAAAAATCAATGAATATTGTAAATGCACAAACAGTAATTTCTCCGCATTGCAAGGTGCAATTCTGAAATTTTTTGCTTTTTCCTGCTCCTCTTTGCATGATAAAGAAGATTCAAAGAGAGTGAGATGCCAGCTCCTTTCATTCAGTCAGTAGCTTCAATCATTTCTGGTATATGAATAACATGATGTTTTTCAATGGCAAAAATCAATGAATATTGTAAATGCACAAACAGTAATTTCTCCGCATTGCAAGGTGCAATTCTGAAATTTTTGGCTTTTTCCTGCTCCTCTTAGCATGATAAAGAAGATTCAAAGAGAGTGAGATGCCAGCTCCTTTCATTCAGTCAGTAGCTTCAATCATTTCTGGATGTTTTTCAATGGCAAAAATCAATGAATATTGTAAATGCACAAACAGTAATTTCTCCGCATTGCAAGGTGCAATTCTGAAATTTCTTGCATTTTCCTGCTCCTCTTAGCATGATAAAGAAGATTCAAAGAGAGTGAGATGCCAGCTCCTTTCATTCAGTCAGTAGCTTCAATCATTTCTGGACGTTTTTCAATGGCAAAAATCAATGAATATTGTAAATGCACAAACAGTAATTTCTCCGCATTGCAAGGTGCAATTCTGAAATTTTTTGCTTTTTCCTGCTCCTCTTAGCATGATAAAGAAGATTCAAAGAGAGTGAGATGCCAGCTCCTTTCATTCAGTCAGTAGCTTCAAACATTTCTGGTATATGAATAACATGATGTTTTTCAATGGCAAAAATCAATGAATATTGTAAATGCACAAACAGTAATTTCTCCGCATTGCAAGGTGCAATTCTGAAATTTTTTGCTTTTTCCTGCTCCTCTTAGCATGATAAAGAAGATTCAAAGAGAGTGAGATGCCAGCTCCTTTCATTCAGTCAGTAGCTTCAATCATTTCTGGACGTTTTTCAATGGCAAAAATCAATGAATATTGTAAATGCACAAACAGTAATTTCTCCGCATTGCAAGGTGCAATTCTGAAATTTTTTGCTTTTTCCTGCTCCACTTAGCATGATAAAGAAGATTCAAAGAGAGTGAGATGCCAGCTCCTTTCATTCAGTCAGTAGCTTCAATCATTTCTGGACGTTTTTCAATGGCAAAAATCAATGAATATTGTAAATGCACAAACAGTAATTTCTCCGCATTGCAAGGTGCAATTCTGAAATTTTTTGCTTTTTCCTGCTCCTCTTAGCATGATAAAGAAGATTCAAAGAGAGTGAGATGCCAGCTCCTTTCATTCAGTCAGTAGCTTCAATCATTTCTGGTATATGAATAACATGATGTTTTTCAATGGCAAAAATCAATGAATATTGTAAATGCACAAACAGTAATTTCTCCGCATTGCAAGTTGCAATTCTGAAATTTTTTGCTTTTTCCTGCTCCTCTTAGCATGATAAAGAAGATTCAAAGAGAGTGAGATTCCAGCTCCTTTCATTCAGTCAGTAGCTTCAATCATTTCTGGACGTTTTTCAATGGCAAAAATCAATGAATATTGTAAATGCACAAACAGTAATTTCTCCGCATTGCAAGGTGCAATTCTGAAATTTTTTGCTTTTTCCTGCTCCTCTTAGCATGATAAAGAAGATTCAAAGAGAGTGAGATGCCAGCTCCTTTCATTCAGTCAGTAGCTTCAATCATTTCTGGACGTTTTTCAATGGCAAAAATCAATGAATATTGTAAATGCACAAACAGTAATTTCTCCGCATTGCAAGATGCAATTCTGAAATTTTTTGCTTTTTCCTGCTCCTCTTAGCATGACAAAAAAGATTCAAAGAGAGTGAGATGCCAGCTCCTTTCATTCAGTCAGTAGCTTCAATCATTTCTGGACGTTTTTCAATGGCAAAAATCAATGAATATTGTAAATGCACAAACAGTAATTTCTCCGCATTGCAAGGTGCAATTCTGAAATTTTTTGCTTTTTCCTGCTCCTCTTAGCATGATAAAGAAGATTCAAAGAGAGTGAGATGCCAGCTCCTTTCATTCAGTCAGTAGCTTCAATCATTTCTGGTATATGAATAACATGATGTTTTTCAATGGCAAAAATCAATGAATATTGTAAATGCACAAACAGTAATTTCTCCGCATTGCAAGGTGCAATTCTGAAATTTTTTGCTTTTTCCTGCTCCTCTTAGCATGATAAAGAAGATTCAAAGAGAGTGAGATGCCAGCTCCTTTCATTCAGTCAGTAGCTTCAATTATTTCTGGACGTTTTTCAATGGCAAAAATCAATGAATATTGTAAATGCACAAACAGTAATTTCTCCGCATTGCAAGGTGCAATTCTGAAATTTTTTGCTTTTTCCTGCTCCTCTTAGCATGATAAAGAAGATTCAAAGAGAGTGAGATGCCAGCTCCTTTCATTCAGTCAGTAGCTTCAGTCATTTCTGGACGTTTTTCAATGGCAAAAATCAATGAATATTGTAAATGCACAAACAGTAATTTCTCCGCATTGCAAGGTGCAATTCTGAAATTTTTTGCTTTTTCCTGCTCCTCTTAGCATGATAAAGAAGATTCAAAGAGAGTGAGATGCCAGCTCCTTTCATTCAGTCAGTAGCTTCAAACATTTCTGGTATAAACATTTCTGGACGTTTTTCAATGGCAAAAATCAATGAATATTGTAAATGCACAAACAGTAATATCTCCACATTGCAAGGTGCAATTCTGAAATTTTTTGCTTTTTCCTGCTAATCCTAGCATGATAAAGAAGATTCAAATAGAGTGAGATGCCAGCTCCTTTCATTCAGTCAGTAGCTTCAAACATTTCTGGACGTTTTTCAATGGCAAAATTCAATGAATATTGTAAATGCACAAACAGTAATATCTCCACATTGCCAGGTGCAATTCTGAAATTTTTTGCTTTTTCCTGCTAATCCTAGCATGATAAAGAAGATTCAAAGAGAGTGAGATGCCAACTCCTTTCATTCAGTCAGTAGCTTCAATCATTTCTGGACGTTTTTCAATGGCAAAAATCAATGAATATTGTAAATGCACAAACAGTAATTTCTCCGCATTGCAAGGTGCAATTCTGAAATTTTTTGCTTTTTCCTGCTCCTCTTAGCATGATAAAGAAGATTCAAAGAGAGTGAGATGCCAGCTCCTTTCATTCAGTCAGTAGCTTCAATCATTTCTGGACGTTTTTCAATGGCAAAAATCAATGAATATTGTAAATGCACAAACAGTAATTTCTCCGCATTGCAAGGTGCAATTCTGAAATTTTTTGCTTTTTCCTGCTCCTCTTAGCATGATAAAGAAGATTCAAAGAGAGTGAGATGCCAGCTCCTTTCATTCAGTCAGTAGCTTCAATCATTTCTGGTATATGAATAACATGATGTTTTTCAATGGCAAAAATCAATGAATATTGTAAATGCACAAACAGTAATTTCTCCGCATTGCAAGGTGCAATTCTGAAATTTTTTGCTTTTTCCTGCTCCTCTTAGCATGATAAAGAAGATTCAAAGAGAGTGAGATGCCAGCTCCTTTCATTCAGTCAGTAGCTTCAATCATTTCTGGACGTTTTTCAATGGCAAAAATCAATGAATATTGTAAATGCACAAACAGTAATTTCTCCGCATTGCAAGATGCAATTCTGAAATTTTTTGCTTTTTCCTGCTCCTCTTAGCATGATAAAGAAGATTCAAAGAGAGTGAGATGCCAGCTCCTTTCATTCAGTCAGTAGCTTCAGTCATTTCTGGACGTTTTTCAATGCAAAAATCAATGAATATTGTAAATGCACAAACAGTAATTTCTCCGCATTGCAAGGTGCAATTCTGAAATTTTTTGCTTTTTCCTGCTCCTCAGCATGATAAAGAAGATTCAAAGAGAGTGAGATGCCAGCTCCTTTCATTCAGTCAGTAGCTTCAATCATTTCTGGTATATGAATAACATGATGTTTTTCAATGGCAAAAATCAATGAATATTGTAAATGCACAAACAGTAATTTCTCCGCATTGCAAGGTGCAATTCTGAAATTTTTTGCTTTTTCCTGCTCCTCTTAGCATGATAAAGAAGATTCAAAGAGAGTGAGATGCCAGCTCCTTTCATTCAGTCAGTAGCTTCAAACATTTCTGGTATATGAATAACATGATGTTTTTCAATGGCAAAAATCAATGAATATTGTAAATGCACAAACAGTAATTTCTCCGCATTGCAAGGTGCAATTCTGAAATTTTTTGCTTTTTCCTGCTCCTCTTAGCATGATAAAGAAGATTCAAAGAGAGTGAGATGCCAGCTCCTTTCATTCAGTCAGTAGCTTCAATCATTTCTGGACGTTTTTCAATGGCAAAAATCAATGAATATTGTAAATGCACAAACAGTAATTTCTCCGCATTGCAAGGTGCAATTCTGAAATTTTTTGCTTTTTCCTGCTCCTCTTAGCATGATAAAGAAGATTCAAAGAGAGTGAGATGCCAGCTTCTTTCATTCAGTCAGTAGCTTCAAACATTTCTGGGATATGAATAACATGATGTTTTTCAATGGCAAAAATTAATGAATATTGTAAATGCACAAACAGTAATTTCTCCGCATTGCAAGGTGCAATTCTGAAATTTTTTGCTTTTTCCTGCTCCTCTTAGCATGATAAAGAAGATTCAAAGAGAGTGAGATGCCAGCTCCTTTCATTCAGTCAGTAGCTTCAATCATTTCTGGACGTTTTTCAATGGCAAAAATCAATGAATATTGTAAATGCACAAACAGTAATTTCTCCGCATTGCAAGGTGCAATTCTGAAATTTTTTGCTTTTTCCTGCTCCTCTTAGCATGATAAAGAAGATTCAAAGAGAGTGAGATGCCAGCTCCTTTCATTCAGTCAGTAGCTTCAATCATTTCTGGATGTTTTTCAATGGCAAAAATTAATGAATATTGTAAATGCACAAACAGTAATTTCTCCGCATTGCAAGGTGCAATTCTGAAATTTTTTGCTTTTTCCTGCTCCTCTTAGCATGATAAAGAAGATTCAAAGAGAGTGAGATGCCAGCTCCTTTCATTCAGTCAGTAGCTTCAAACATTTCTGGTATAAACATTTCTGGACGTTTTTCAATGGCAAAAATCAATGAATATTGTAAATGCACAAACAGTAATATCTCCACATTGCAAGGTGCAATTCTGAAATTTTTTGCTTTTTCCTGCTAATCCTAGCATGATAAAGAAGATTCAAATAGAGTGAGATGCCAGCTCCTTTCATTCAGTCAGTAGCTTCAAACATTTCTGGACGTTTTTCAATGGCAAAATTCAATGAATATTGTAAATGCACAAACAGTAATATCTCCACATTGCCAGGTGCAATTCTGAAATTTTTTGCTTTTTCCTGCTAATCCTAGCATGATAAAGAAGATTCAAAGAGAGTGAGATGCCAGCTCCTTTCATTCAGTCAGTAGCTTCAATCATTTCTGGACGTTTTTCAATGGCAAAAATCAATGAATATTGTAAATGCACAAACAGTAATTTCTCCGCATTGCAAGGTGCAATTCTGAAATTTTTTGCTTTTTCCTGCTCCTCTTAGCATGATAAAGAAGATTCAAAGAGAGTGAGATGCCAGCTCCTTTCATTCAGTCAGTAGCTTCAATCATTTCTGGACGTTTTTCAATGGCAAAAATCAATGAATATTGTAAATGCACAAACAGTAATTTCTCCGCATTGCAAGGTGCAATTCTGAAATTTTTTGCTTTTTCCTGCTCCTCTTAGCATGATAAAGAAGATTCAAAGAGAGTGAGATGCCAGCTCCTTTCATTCAGTCAGTAGCTTCAATCATTTCTGGTATATGAATAACATGATGTTTTTCAATGGCAAAAATCAATGAATATTGTAAATGCACAAACAGTAATTTCTCCGCATTGCAAGGTGCAATTCTGAAATTTTTTGCTTTTTCCTGCTCCTCTTAGCATGATAAAGAAGATTCAAAGAGAGTGAGATGCCAGCTCCTTTCATTCAGTCAGTAGCTTCAATCATTTCTGGACGTTTTTCAATGGCAAAAATCAATGAATATTGTAAATGCACAAACAGTAATTTCTCCGCATTGCAAGATGCAATTCTGAAATTTTTTGCTTTTTCCTGCTCCTCTTAGCATGATAAAGAAGATTCAAAGAGAGTGAGATGCCAGCTCCTTTCATTCAGTCAGTAGCTTCAGTCATTTCTGGACGTTTTTCAATGCAAAAATCAATGAATATTGTAAATGCACAAACAGTAATTTCTCCGCATTGCAAGGTGCAATTCTGAAATTTTTTGCTTTTTCCTGCTCCTCAGCATGATAAAGAAGATTCAAAGAGAGTGAGATGCCAGCTCCTTTCATTCAGTCAGTAGCTTCAATCATTTCTGGTATATGAATAACATGATGTTTTTCAATGGCAAAAATCAATGAATATTGTAAATGCACAAACAGTAATTTCTCCGCATTGCAAGGTGCAATTCTGAAATTTTTTGCTTTTTCCTGCTCCTCTTAGCATGATAAAGAAGATTCAAAGAGAGTGAGATGCCAGCTCCTTTCATTCAGTCAGTAGCTTCAAACATTTCTGGTATATGAATAACATGATGTTTTTCAATGGCAAAAATCAATGAATATTGTAAATGCACAAACAGTAATTTCTCCGCATTGCAAGGTGCAATTCTGAAATTTTTTGCTTTTTCCTGCTCCTCTTAGCATGATAAAGAAGATTCAAAGAGAGTGAGATGCCAGCTCCTTTCATTCAGTCAGTAGCTTCAATCATTTCTGGACGTTTTTCAATGGCAAAAATCAATGAATATTGTAAATGCACAAACAGTAATTTCTCCGCATTGCAAGGTGCAATTCTGAAATTTTTTGCTTTTTCCTGCTCCTCTTAGCATGATAAAGAAGATTCAAAGAGAGTGAGATGCCAGCTTCTTTCATTCAGTCAGTAGCTTCAAACATTTCTGGGATATGAATAACATGATGTTTTTCAATGGCAAAAATTAATGAATATTGTAAATGCACAAACAGTAATTTCTCCGCATTGCAAGGTGCAATTCTGAAATTTTTTGCTTTTTCCTGCTCCTCTTAGCATGATAAAGAAGATTCAAAGAGAGTGAGATGCCAGCTCCTTTCATTCAGTCAGTAGCTTCAATCATTTCTGGACGTTTTTCAATGGCAAAAATCAATGAATATTGTAAATGCACAAACAGTAATTTCTCCGCATTGCAAGGTGCAATTCTGAAATTTTTTGCTTTTTCCTGCTCCTCTTAGCATGATAAAGAAGATTCAAAGAGAGTGAGATGCCAGCTCCTTTCATTCAGTCAGTAGCTTCAATCATTTCTGGATGTTTTTCAATGGCAAAAATCAATGAATATTGTAAATGCACAAACAGTAATTTCTCCGCATTGCAAGGTGCAATTCTGAAATTTTTTGCTTTTTCCTGCTCCTCTTAGCATGATAAAGAAGATTCAAAGAGAGTGAGATGCCAGCTCCTTTCATTCAGTCAGTAGCTTCAATCATTTCTGGTATATGAATAACATGATGTTTTTCAATGGCAAAAATCAATGAATATTGTAAATGCACAAACAGTAATTTCTCCGCATTGCAAGTTGCAATTCTGAAATTTTTTGCTTTTTCCTGCTCCTCTTAGCATGATAAAGAAGATTCAAAGAGAGTGAGATTCCAGCTCCTTTCATTCAGTCAGTAGCTTCAATCATTTCTGGACGTTTTTCAATGGCAAAAGTCAATGAATATTGTAAATGCACAAACAGTAATTTCTCCGCATTGCAAGGTGCAATTCTGAAATTTTTTGCTTTTTCCTGCTCCTCTTAGCATGATAAAGAAGATTCAAAGAGAGTGAGATGCCAGCTCCTTTCATTCAGTCAGTAGCTTCAATCATTTCTGGACGTTTTTCAATGGCAAAAATCAATGAATATTGTAAATGCACAAACAGTAATTTCTCCGCATTGCAAGATGCAATTCTGAAATTTTTTGCTTTTTCCTGCTCCTCTTAGCATGATAAAGAAGATTCAAAGAGAGTGAGATGCCAGCTCCTTTCATTCAGTCAGTAGCTTCAATCATTTCTGGACGTTTTTCAATGGCAAAAATCAATGAATATTGTAAATGCACAAACAGTAATTTCTCCGCATTGCAAGGTGCAATTCTGAAATTTTTTGCTTTTTCCTGCTCCTCTTAGCATGATAAAGAAGATTCAAAGAGAGTGAGATGCCAGCTCCTTTCATTCAGTCAGTAGCTTCAATCATTTCTGGTATATGAATAACATGATGTTTTTCAATGGCAAAAATCAATGAATATTGTAAATGCACAAACAGTAATTTCTCCGCATTGCAAGGTGCAATTCTGAAATTTTTTGCTTTTTCCTGCTCCTCTTAGCATGATAAAGAAGATTCAAAGAGAGTGAGATGCCAGCTCCTTTCATTCAGTCAGTAGCTTCAATCATTTCTGGACGTTTTTCAATGGCAAAAATCAATGAATATTGTAAATGCACAAACAGTAATTTCTCCGCATTGCAAGATGCAATTCTGAAATTTTTTGCTTTTTCCTGCTCCTCTTAGCATGATAAAGAAGATTCAAAGAGAGTGAGATGCCAGCTCCTTTCATTCAGTCAGTAGCTTCAGTCATTTCTGGACGTTTTTCAATGCAAAAATCAATGAATATTGTAAATGCACAAACAGTAATTTCTCCGCATTGCAAGGTGCAATTCTGAAATTTTTTGCTTTTTCCTGCTCCTCAGCATGATAAAGAAGATTCAAAGAGAGTGAGATGCCAGCTCCTTTCATTCAGTCAGTAGCTTCAATCATTTCTGGTATATGAATAACATGATGTTTTTCAATGGCAAAAATCAATGAATATTGTAAATGCACAAACAGTAATTTCTCCGCATTGCAAGGTGCAATTCTGAAATTTTTTGCTTTTTCCTGCTCCTCTTAGCATGATAAAGAAGATTCAAAGAGAGTGAGATGCCAGCTCCTTTCATTCAGTCAGTAGCTTCAAACATTTCTGGTATATGAATAACATGATGTTTTTCAATGGCAAAAATCAATGAATATTGTAAATGCACAAACAGTAATTTCTCCGCATTGCAAGGTGCAATTCTGAAATTTTTTGCTTTTTCCTGCTCCTCTTAGCATGATAAAGAAGATTCAAAGAGAGTGAGATGCCAGCTCCTTTCATTCAGTCAGTAGCTTCAATCATTTCTGGACGTTTTTCAATGGCAAAAATCAATGAATATTGTAAATGCACAAACAGTAATTTCTCCGCATTGCAAGGTGCAATTCTGAAATTTTTTGCTTTTTCCTGCTCCTCTTAGCATGATAAAGAAGATTCAAAGAGAGTGAGATTCCAGCTCCTTTCATTCAGTCAGTAGCTTCAATCATTTCTGGACGTTTTTCAATGGCAAAAATCAATGAATATTGTAAATGCACAAACAGTAATTTCTCCGCATTGCAAGGTGCAATTCTGAAATTTTTTGCTTTTTCCTGCTCCTCTTAGCATGATAAAGAAGATTCAAAGAGAGTGAGATGCCAGCTCCTTTCATTCAGTCAGTAGCTTCAATCATTTCTGGTATATGAATAACATGATGTTTTTCAATGGCAAAAATCAATGAATATTGTAAATGCACAAACAGTAATTTCTCCGCATTGCAAGGTGCAATTCGGAAATTTTTTGCTTTTTCCTGCTCCTCTTAGCATGATAAAGAAGATTCAAAGAGAGTGAGATGCCAGCTCCTTTCATTCAGTCAGCAGCTTCAATCATTTCTGGACATTTTTCAATGGCAAAAATCAATGAATATTGTAAATGCACAAACAGTAATTTCTCCGCATTGCAAGGTGCAATTCTGAAATTTTTTGCTTTTTCCTGCTCCTCTTAGCATGATAAAGAAGATTCAAAGAGAGTGAGATGCCAGCTCCTTTCATTCAGTCAGTAGCTTCAAACATTTCTGGTATATGAATAACATGATG
>NW_027370707.1:0-33970 GCF_046119375.1 Phyllobates terribilis
TTTTGCTTTTTCCTGCTCCTCTTAGCATGATAAAGAAGATTCAAAGAGAGTGAGATGCCAGCTTCTTTCATTCAGTCAGTAGCTTCAAACATTTCTGGTATATGAATAACATGATGTTTTTCAATGGCAAAAATCAATGAATATTGTAAATGCACAAACAGTAATTTCTCCGCATTGCAAGGTGCAATTCTGAAATTTTTTGCTTTTTCCTGCTCCTCTTAGCATGATAAAGAAGATTCAAAGAGAGTGAGATGCCAGCTCCTTTCATTCAGTCAGTAGCTTCAAACATTTCTGGTATATGAATAACATGATGTTTTTCAATGGCAAAAATCAATGAATATTGTAAATGCACAAACAGTAATTTCTCCGCATTGCAAGGTGCAATTCTGAAATTTTTTGCTTTTTCTTGCTCCTCTTAGCATGATAAAGAAGATTCAAAGAGAGTGAGATGCCAGCTCCTTTCATTCAGTCAGTAGCTTTAATCATTTCTGGACGTTTTTCAATGGCAAAAATCAATGAATATTGTAAATGCACAAACAGTAATTTCTCCGCATTGCAAGGTGCAATTCTGAAATTTTTTGCTTTTTCCTGCTCCTCTTAGCATGATAAAGAAGATTCAAAGAGAGTGAGATGCCAGCTTCTTTCATTCAGTCAGTAGCTTCAAACATTTCTGGTATATGAATAACATGATGTTTTTCAATGGCAAAAATCAATGAATATTGTAAATGCACAAACAGTAATTTCTCCGCATTGCAAGGTGCAATTCTGAAATTTTTTGCTTTTTCCTGCTCCTCTTAGCATGATAAAAAAGATTCAAAGAGAGTGAGATGCCAGCTCCTTTCATTCAGTCAGTAGCTTCAATCATTTCTGGACGTTTTTCAATGGCAAAGATCAATGAATATTGTAAATGCACAAACAGTAATTTCTCCGCATTGCAAGGTGCAATTCTGAAATTTTTTGCTTTTTCCTGCTCCTCTTAGCATGATAAAGAAGATTCAAAGAGAGTGAGATGCCAGCTCCTTTCATTCAGTCAGTAGCTTCAAACATATCTGGTATATGAATAACATGATGTTTTTCAATGGCAAAAATCAATGAATATTGTAAGTGCACAAACAGTAATTTCTCCGCATTGCAAGGTGCAATTCTGAAATTTTTTGCTTTTTCCTGCTCCTCTTAGCATGATAAAGAAGATTCAAAGAGAGTGAGATGCCAGCTCCTTTCATTCAGTCAGTAGCTTCAATCATTTCTGGACGTTTTTCAATGGCAAAAATCATTGAATATTGTAAATGCACAAAGAGTAATTTCTCCGCATTGCAAGGTGCAATTCTGAAATTTTTTGCTTTTTCCTGCTCCTCTTAGCATGATAAAGAAGATTCAAAGAGAGTGAGATGCCAGCTCCTTTCATTCAGTCAGTAGCTTCAATCATTTCTGGTATATGAATAACATGATGTTTTTCAATGGCAAAAATCAATGAATATTGTAAATGCACAAACAGTAATTTATTCGCATTGCAAGGTGCAATTCTGAAATTTTTTGCTTTTTCCTGCTCCTCTTAGCATGATAAAGAAGATTCAAAGAGAGTGAGATGCCAGCTCCTTTCATTCAGTCAGTAGCTTCAAACATTTCTGGTATATGAATAACATGATGTTTTTCAATGGCAAAAATCAATGAATATTGTAAATGCACAAACAGTAATTTCTCCGCATTGCAAGGTGCAATTCTGAAATTTTTTGCCTTTTCCTGCTCCTCTTAGCATGATAAAGAAGATTCAAAGAGAGTGAGATGCCAGCTCCTTTCATTCAGTCAGTAGCTTCAATCATTTCTGGACGTTTTTCAATGGCAAAAATCAATGAATATTGTAAATGCACAAACAGTAATTTCTCCGCATTGCAAGGTGCAATTCTGAAATTTTTTGCTTTTTCCTGCTCCTCTTAGCATGATAAAGAAGATTCAAAGAGAGTGAGATGCCAACTCCTTTCATTCAGTCAGTAGCTTCAAACATTTCTGGTATATGAATAACATGATGTTTTTCAATGGCAAAAATCAATGAATATTGTAAATGCACAAACAGTAATTTCTCCGCATTGCAAGGTGCAATTCTGAAATTTTTAGCTTTTTCCTGCTCCTCTTAGCATGATAAAGAAGATTCAAAAAGAGTGAGATGCCAGCTCCTTTCATTCAGTCAGTAGCTTCAATCATTTCTGGACGTTTTTCAATGGCAAAAATCAATGAATATTGTAAATGCACAAACAGTAATTTCTCCGCATTGCAAGGTGCAATTCTGAAATTTTTTGCTTTTTCCTGCTCCTCTTAGCATGATAAAGAAGATTCAAAGAGAGTGAGATGCCAGCTCCTTTCATTCAGTCAGTAGCTTCAATCATTTCTGGTATATGAAAACATGATGTTTTTCAATGGCAAAAATCAATGAATATTGTAAATGCACAAACAGTAATTTCTCCGCATTGCAAGGTGCAATTCTGAAATTTTTTGCTTTTTCCTGCTCCTCTTAGCATGATAAAGAAGATTCAAAGAGAGTGAGATGCCAGCTCCTTTCATTCAGTCAGTAGCTTCAATCATTTCTGGACGTTTTTCAATGGCAAAAATCAATGAATATTGTAAATGCACAAACAGTAATTTCTCCGCATTGCAAGGTGCAATTCTGAAATTTTTTGCTTTTTCCTGCTCCTCTTAGCATGATAAAGAAGATTCAAAGAGAGTGACATGCCAGCTCCTTTCATTCAGTCAGTAGCTTCAAACATTTCTGGTATATGAATAACATGATGTTTTTCAATGGCAAAAATCAATGAATATTGTAAATGCACAAACAGTAATTTCTCCGCATTGCAAGGTGCAATTCTGAAATTTTTTGCTTTTTCCTGCTCCTCTTAGCATGATAAAGAAGATTCAAAGAGAGTGAGATGCCAGCTCCTTTCATTCAGTCAGTAGCTTCAATCATTTCTGGACGTTTTTCAATGGCAAAAATCAATGAATATTGTAAATGCACAAACAGTAATTTCTCCGCATTGCAAGGTGCAATTCTGAAATATTTTGCTTTTTCCTGCTCCTCTTAGCATGATAAAGAAGATTCAAAGAGAGTGAGATGCCAGCTCCTTTCATTCAGTCAGTAGCTTCAAACATTTCTGGACGTTTTTCAATGGCAAAAATCAATGAATATTGTAAATGCACAAACAGTAATTTCTCCGCATTGCAAGGTGCAATTCTGAAATTTTTTGCTTTTTCCTGCTCCTCTTAGCATGATAAAGAAGATTCAAAGAGAGTGAGATGCCAGCTCCTTTCATTCAGTCAGTAGCTTCAATCATTTCTGGACGTTTTTCAATGGCAAAAATCAATGAATATTGTAAATGCACAAACAGTAATTTCTCCGCATTG
Source organism: Phyllobates terribilis (assembly GCF_046119375.1). Taxonomy (NCBI): domain Eukaryota; kingdom Metazoa; phylum Chordata; class Amphibia; order Anura; family Dendrobatidae; genus Phyllobates; species Phyllobates terribilis. Next base: position 3,391 of record NW_027370707.1, read on the forward strand.
CAAGGTGCAATTCTGAAATTTTTTGCTTTTTCCTGCTCCTCTTAGCATGATAAAGAAGATTCAAAGAGAGTGAGATGCCAGCTCCTTTCATTCAGTCAGTAGCTTCAATCATTTCTGGACGTTTTTCAACGGCAAAAATCAATGAATATTGTAAATGCACAAACAGTAATTTCTTCGCATTGCAAGGTGCAATTCTGAAATTTTTTGCTTTTTCCTGCTCCTCTTAGCATGGTAAAGAAGATTCAAAGAGAGTGAGATGCCAGCTCCTTTCATTCAGTCAGTAGCTTCAATCATTTCTGGACGTTTTTCAATGGCAAAAATCAATGAATATTGTAAATGCACAAACAGTAATTTCTCCGTATTGCAAGGTGCAATTCTGAAATTTTTTGCTTTTTCCTGCTCCTCTTAGCATGATAAAGAAGATTCAAAGAGAGTGAGATGCCAGCTCCTTTCATTCAGTCAGTAGCTTCAATCATTTCTGGACGTTTTTCAATGGCAAAAATCAATGAATATTGTAAATGCACAAGCAGTAATTTCTCCGCATTGCAAGGTGCAATTCTGAAATTTTTTGCTTTTTCCTGCTCCTCTTAGCATGATAAAGAAGATTCAAAGAGACTGAGATGCCAGCTCCTTTCATTCAGTCAGTAGCTTCAATCATTTCTGGACGTTTTTCAATGGCAAAAATCAATGAATATTGTAAATGCACAAACAGTAATTTCTCCGCATTGCAAGGTGCAATTCTGAAATTTTTTGCTTTTTCCTGCTCCTCTTAGCATGATAAAGAAGATTCAAAGAGAGTGACATGCCAGCTCCTTTCATTCAGTCAGTAGCTTCAAACATTTCTGGTATATGAATAACATGATGTTTTTCAATGGCAAAAATCAATGAATATTGTAAATGCACAAACAGTAATTTCTCCGCATTGCAAGGTGCAATTCTGAAATTTTTTGCTTTTTCCTGCTCCTCTTAGCATGATAAAGAAGATTCAAAGAGAGTGAGATGCCAGCTCCTTTCATTCAGTCAGTAGCTTCAATCATTTCTGGTATATGAATAACATGATGTTTTTCAATGGCAAAAATCAATGAATATTGTAAATGCACAAACAGTAATTTATTCGCATTGCAAGGTGCAATTCTGAAATTTTTTGCTTTTTCCTGCTCCTCTTAGCATGATAAAGAAGATTCAAAGAGAGTGAGATGCCAGCTCCTTTCATTCAGTCAGTAGCTTCAAACATTTCTGGTATATGAATAACATGATGTTTTTCAATGGCAAAAATCAATGAATATTGTAAATGCACAAACAGTAATTTCTCCGCATTGCAAGGTGCAATTCTGAAATTTTTTGCCTTTTCCTGCTCCTCTTAGCATGATAAAGAAGATTCAAAGAGAGTGAGATGCCAGCTCCTTTCATTCAGTCAGTAGCTTCAATCATTTCTGGACGTTTTTCAATGGCAAAAATCAATGAATATTGTAAATGCACAAACAGTAATTTCTCCGCATTGCAAGGTGCAATTCTGAAATTTTTTGCTTTTTCCTGCTCCTCTTAGCATGATAAAGAAGATTCAAAGAGAGTGAGATGCCAGCTCCTTTCATTCAGTCAGTAGCTTCAAACATTTCTGGTATATGAATAACATGATGTTTTTCAATGGCAAAAATCAATGAATATTGTAAATGCACAAACAGTAATTTCTCCGCATTGCAAGGTGCAATTCTGAAATTTTTAGCTTTTTCCTGCTCCTCTTAGCATGATAAAGAAGATTCAAAAAGAGTGAGATGCCAGCTCCTTTCATTCAGTCAGTAGCTTCAATCATTTCTGGACGTTTTTCAATGGCAAAAATCAATGAATATTGTAAATGCACAAACAGTAATTTCTCCGCATTGCAAGGTGCAATTCTGAAATTTTTTGCTTTTTCCTGCTCCTCTTAGCATGATAAAGAAGATTCAAAGAGAGTGAGATGCCAGCTCCTTTCATTCAGTCAGTAGCTTCAATCATTTCTGGTATATGAAAACATGATGTTTTTCAATGGCAAAAATCAATGAATATTGTAAATGCACAAACAGTAATTTCTCTGCATTGCAAGGTGCAATTCTGAAATTTTTTGCTTTTTCCTGCTCCTCTTAGCATGATAAAGAAGATTCAAAGAGAGTGAGATGCCAGCTCCTTTCATTCAGTCAGTAGCTTCAATCATTTCTGGACGTTTTTCAATGGCAAAAATCAATGAATATTGTAAATGCACAAACAGTAATTTCTCCGCATTGCAAGGTGCAATTCTGAAATTTTTTGCTTTTTCCTGCTCCTCTTAGCATGATAAAGAAGATTCAAAGAGAGTGACATGCCAGCTCCTTTCATTCAGTCAGTAGCTTCAAACATTTCTGGTATATGAATAACATGATGTTTTTCAATGGCAAAAATCAATGAATATTGTAAATGCACAAACAGTAATTTCTCCGCATTGCAAGGTGCAATTCTGAAATTTTTTGCTTTTTCCTGCTCCTCTTAGCATGATAAAGAGGATTCAAAGAGAGTGAGATGCCAGCTCCTTTCATTCAGTCAGTAGCTTCAATCATTTCTGGACGTTTTTCAATGGCAAAAATCAATGAATATTGTAAATGCACAAACAGTAATTTCTCCGCATTGCAAGGTGCAATTCTGAAATTTTTTGCTTTTTCCTGCTCCTCTTAGCATGATAAAGAAGATTCAAAGAGAGTGAGATGCCAGCTCCTTTCATTCAGTCAGTAGCTTCAAACATTTCTGGACGTTTTTCAATGGCAAAAATCAATGAATATTGTAAATGCACAAACAGTAATTTCTCCGCATTGCAAGGTGCAATTCTGAAATTTTTTGCTTTTTCCTGCTCCTCTTAGCATGATAAAGAAGATTCAAAGAGAGTGAGATGCCAGCTCCTTTCATTCAGTCAGTAGCTTCAATCATTTCTGGACGTTTTTCAATGGCAAAAATCAATGAATATTGTAAATGCACAAACAGTAATTTCTCCGCATTGCAAGGTGCAATTCTGAAATTTTTTGCTTTTTCCTGCTCCTCTTAGCATGATAAAGAAGATTCAAAGAGAGTGAGATGCCAGCTCCTTTCATTCAGTCAGTAGCTTCAATCATTTCTGGACGTTTTTCAACGGCAAAAATCAATGAATATTGTAAATGCACAAACAGTAATTTCTTCGCATTGCAAGGTGCAATTCTGAAATTTTTTGCTTTTTCCTGCTCCTCTTAGCATGGTAAAGAAGATTCAAAGAGAGTGAGATGCCAGCTCCTTTCATTCAGTCAGTAGCTTCAATCATTTCTGGACGTTTTTCAATGGCAAAAATCAATGAATATTGTAAATGCACAAACAGTAATTTCTCCGTATTGCAAGGTGCAATTCTGAAATTTTTTGCTTTTTCCTGCTCCTCTTAGCATGATAAAGAAGATTCAAAGAGAGTGAGATGCCAGCTCCTTTCATTCAGTCAGTAGCTTCAATCATTTCTGGACGTTTTTCAATGGCAAAAATCAATGAATATTGTAAATGCACAAGCAGTAATTTCTCCGCATTGCAAGGTGCAATTCTGAAATTTTTTGCTTTTTCCTGCTCCTCTTAGCATGATAAAGAAGATTCAAAGAGACTGAGATGCCAGCTCCTTTCATTCAGTCAGTAGCTTCAATCATTTCTGGACGTTTTTCAATGGCAAAAATCAATGAATATTGTAAATGCACAAACAGTAATTTCTCCGCATTGCAAGGTGCAATTCTGAAATTTTTTGCTTTTTCCTGCTCCTCTTAGCATGATAAAGAAGATTCAAAGAGAGTGACATGCCAGCTCCTTTCATTCAGTCAGTAGCTTCAAACATTTCTGGTATATGAATAACATGATGTTTTTCAATGGCAAAAATCAATGAATATTGTAAATGCACAAACAGTAATTTCTCCGCATTGCAAGGTGCAATTCTGAAATTTTTTGCTTTTTCCTGCTCCTCTTAGCATGATAAAGAAGATTCAAAGAGAGTGAGATGCCAGCTCCTTTCATTCAGTCAGTAGCTTCAATCATTTCTGGACGTTTTTCAATGGCAAAAATCAATGAATATTGTAAATGCACAAACAGTAATTTCTCCGCATTGCAAGGTGCAATTCTGAAATTTTTTGCTTTTTCCTGCTCCTCTTAGCATGATAAAGAAGATTCAAAGAGAGTGAGATGCCAGCTCCTTTCATTCAGTCAGTAGCTTCAAACATTTCTGGACGTTTTTCAATGGCAAAAATCAATGAATATTGTAAATGCACAAACAGTAATTTCTCCGCATTGCAAGGTGCAATTCTGAAATTTTTTACTTTTTCCTGCTCCTCTTAGCATGATAAAGAAGATTCAAAGAGAGTGAGATGCCAGCTCCTTTCATTCAGTCAGTAGCTTCAATCATTTCTGGACGTTTTTCAATGGCAAAAATCAATGAATATTGTAAATGCACAAACAGTAATTTCTCCGCATTGCAAGGTGCAATTCTGAAATTTTTTGCTTTTTCCTGCTCCTCTTAGCATGATAAAGAAGATTCAAAGAGAGTGAGATGCCAGCTCCTTTCATTCAGTCAGTAGCTTCAATCATTTCTGGACGTTTTTCAACGGCAAAAATCAATGAATATTGTAAATGCACAAACAGTAATTTCTTCGCATTGCAAGGTGCAATTCTGAAATTTTTTGCTTTTTCCTGCTCCTCTTAGCATGGTAAAGAAGATTCAAAGAGAGTGAGATGCCAGCTCCTTTCATTCAGTCAGTAGCTTCAATCATTTCTGGACGTTTTTCAATGGCAAAAATCAATGAATATTGTAAATGCACAAACAGTAATTTCTCCGTATTGCAAGGTGCAATTCTGAAATTTTTTGCTTTTTCCTGCTCCTCTTAGCATGATAAAGAAGATTCAAAGAGAGTGAGATGCCAGCTCCTTTCATTCAGTCAGTAGCTTCAATCATTTCTGGACGTTTTTCAATGGCAAAAATCAATGAATATTGTAAATGCACAAGCAGTAATTTCTCCGCATTGCAAGGTGCAATTCTGAAATTTTTTGCTTTTTCCTGCTCCTCTTAGCATGATAAAGAAGATTCAAAGAGACTGAGATGCCAGCTCCTTTCATTCAGTCAGTAGCTTCAATCATTTCTGGACGTTTTTCAATGGCAAAAATCAATGAATATTGTAAATGCACAAACAGTAATTTCTCCGCATTGCAAGGTGCAATTCTGAAATTTTTTAATTTTTCCTGCTCCTCTTAGCATGAAAAAGAAGATTCAAAGAGAGTGAGATGCCAGCTCCTTTCATTCAGTCAGTAGCTTCAATCATTTCTGGTATATGAATAACATGATGTTTTTCAATGGCAAAAATCAATGAATATTGTAAATGCACAAACAGTAATTTCTCCGCATTGCAAGGTGCAATTCTGAAATTTTTTGCTTTTTCCTGCTCCTCTTAGCATGATAAAGAAGATTCAAAGAGAGTGAGATGCCAGCTCCTTTCATTCAGTCAGTAGCTTCAATCATTTCTGGACGTTTTTCAATGGCAAAAATCAATGAATATTGTAAATGCACAAACAGTAATTTCTCCGCATTGCAAGGTGCAATTCTGAAATTTTTTGCTTTTTCCTGCTCCTCTTAGCATGATAAAGAAGATTCAAAGAGAGTGAGATGCCAGCTCCTTTCATTCAGTCAGTAGCTTCAAACATTTCTGGTATATGAATAACATGATGTTTTTCAATGGCAAAAATCAATGAATATTGTAAATGCACAAACAGTAATTTCTCCGCATTGCAAGGTGCAATTCTGAAATTTTTTGCTTTTTCTTGCTCCTCTTAGCATGATAAAGAAGATTCAAAGAGAGTGAGATGCCAGCTCCTTTCATTCAGTCAGTAGCTTTAATCATTTCTGGACGTTTTTCAATGGCAAAAATCAATGAATATTGTAAATGCACAAACAGTAATTTCTCCGCATTGCAAGGTGCAATTCTGAAATTTTTTGCTTTTTCCTGCTCCTCTTAGCATGATAAAGAAGATTCAAAGAGAGTGAGATGCCAGCTTCTTTCATTCAGTCAGTAGCTTCAAACATTTCTGGTATATGAATAACATGATGTTTTTCAATGGCAAAAATCAATGAATATTGTAAATGCACAAACAGTAATTTCTCCGCATTGCAAGGTGCAATTCTGAAATTTTTTGCTTTTTCCTGCTCCTCTTAGCATGATAAAGAAGATTCAAAGAGAGTGAGATGCCAGCTCCTTTCATTCAGTCAGTAGCTTCAAACATTTCTGGTATATGAATAACATGATGTTTTTCAATGGCAAAAATCAATGAATATTGTAAATGCACAAACAGTAATTTCTCCGCATTGCAAGGTGCAATTCTGAAATTTTTTGATTTTTCTTGCTCCTCTTAGCATGATAAAGAAGATTCAAAGAGAGTGAGATGCCAGCTCCTTTCATTCAGTCAGTAGCTTTAATCATTTCTGGACGTTTTTCAATGGCAAAAATCAATGAATATTGTAAATGCACAAACAGTAATTTCTCCGCATTGCAAGGTGCAATTCTGAAATTTTTTGCTTTTTCCTGCTCCTCTTAGCATGATAAAGAAGATTCAAAGAGAGTGAGATGCCAGCTTCTTTCATTCAGTCAGTAGCTTCAAACATTTCTGGTATATGAATAACATGATGTTTTTCAATGGCAAAAATCAATGAATATTGTAAATGCACAAACAGTAATTTCTCCGCATTGCAAGGTGCAATTCTGAAATTTTTTGCTTTTTCCTGCTCCTCTTAGCATGATAAAGAAGATTCAGAGTGAGATGCCAGCTCCTTTCATTCAGTCAGTAGCTTCAATCATTTCTGGACGTTTTTCAATGGCAAAAATCAATGAATATTGTAAATGCACAAACAGTAATTTCTCCGCATTGCAAGGTGCAATTCTGAAATTTTTTGCTTTTTCCTGCTCCTCTTAGCATGATAAAGAAGATTCAAAGAGAGTGAGATGCCAGCTCCTTTCATTCAGTCAGTAGCTTCAATAATTTCTGGACGTTTTTCAATGGCAAAAATCAATGAATATTGTAAATGCACAAACAGTAATTTCTCCGCATTGCGAGGTGCAATTCTGAAATTTTTTGCTTTTTCCTGCTCCTCTTAGCATGATAAAGACGATTCAAAGAGAGTGAGATGCCAGCTCCTTTCATTCAGTCAGTAGCTTCAATCATTTCTGGTATATGAATAACATGATGTTTTTCAATGGCAAAAATCAATGAATATTGTAAATGCACAAACAGTAATTTCTCCGCATTGCAAGGTGCAATTCTGAAATTTTTTGCTTTTTCTTGCTCCTCTTAGCATGATAAAGAAGATTCAAAGAGAGTGAGATGCCAGCTCCTTTCATTCAGTCAGTAGCTTTAATCATTTCTGGACGTTTTTCAATGGCAAAAATCAATGAATATTGTAAATGCACAAACAGTAATTTCTCCGCATTGCAAGGTGCAATTCTGAAATTTTTTGCTTTTTCCTGCTCCTCTTAGCATGATAAAGAAGATTCAAAGAGAGTGAGATGCCAGCTTCTTTCATTCAGTCAGTAGCTTCAAACATTTCTGGTATATGAATAACATGATGTTTTTCAATGGCAAAAATCAATGAATATTGTAAATGCACAAACAGTAATTTCTCCGCATTGCAAGGTGCAATTCTGAAATTTTTTGCTTTTTCCTGCTCCTCTTAGCATGATAAAGAAGATTCAAAGAGAGTGAGATGCCAGCTCCTTTCATTCAGTCAGTAGCTTCAAACATTTCTGGTATATGAATAACATGATGTTTTTCAATGGCAAAAATCAATGAATATTGTAAATGCACAAACAGTAATTTCTCCGCATTGCAAGGTGCAATTCTGAAATTTTTTGATTTTTCTTGCTCCTCTTAGCATGATAAAGAAGATTCAAAGAGAGTGAGATGCCAGCTCCTTTCATTCAGTCAGTAGCTTTAATCATTTCTGGACGTTTTTCAATGGCAAAAATCAATGAATATTGTAAATGCACAAACAGTAATTTCTCCGCATTGCAAGGTGCAATTCTGAAATTTTTTGCTTTTTCCTGCTCCTCTTAGCATGATAAAGAAGATTCAAAGAGAGTGAGATGCCAGCTTCTTTCATTCAGTCAGTAGCTTCAAACATTTCCGGTATATGAATAACATGATGTTTTTCAATGGCAAAAATCAATGAATATTGTAAATGCACAAACAGTAATTTCTCCGCATTGCAAGGTGCAATTCTGAAATTTTTTGCTTTTTCCTGCTCCTCTTAGCATGATAAAGAAGATTCAGAGTGAGATGCCAGCTCCTTTCATTCAGTCAGTAGCTTCAATCATTTCTGGACGTTTTTCAATGGCAAAAATCAATGAATATTGTAAATGCACAAACAGTAATTTCTCCGCATTGCAAGGTGCAATTCTGAAATTTTTTGCTTTTTCCTGCTCCTCTTAGCATGATAAAGAAGATTCAAAGAGAGTGAGATGCCAGCTCCTTTCATTCAGTCAGTAGCTTCAATAATTTCTGGACGTTTTTCAATGGCAAAAATCAATGAATATTGTAAATGCACAAACAGTAATTTCTCCGCATTGCGAGGTGCAATTCTGAAATTTTTTGCTTTTTCCTGCTCCTCTTAGCATGATAAAGACGATTCAAAGAGAGTGAGATGCCAGCTCCTTTCATTCAGTCAGTAGCTTCAATCATTTCTGGTATATGAATAACATGATGTTTTTCAATGGCAAAAATCAATGAATATTGTAAATGCACAAACAGTAATTTCTCCGCATTGCAAGGTGCAATTCTGAAATTTTTTGCTTTTTCCTGCTCCTCTTAGCATGATAAAGAAGATTCAAAGAGAGTGAGATGCCAGCTCCTTTCATTCAGTCAGTAGCTTCAATCATTTCTGGTATATGAATAACATGATGTTTTTCAATGGCAAAAATCAATGAATATTGTAAATGCACAAACAGTAATTTATTCGCATTGCAAGGTGCAATTCTGAAATTTTTTGCTTTTTCCTGCTCCTCTTAGCATGATAAAGAAGATTCAAAGAGAGTGAGATGCCAGCTCCTTTCATTCAGTCAGTAGCTTCAATCATTTCTGGTATATGAATAACATGATGTTTTTCAATGGCAAAAATCAATGAATATTGTAAATGCACAAACAGTAATTTCTCCGCATTGCAAGGTGCAATTCTGAAATTTTTTGCCTTTTCCTGCTCCTCTTAGCATGATAAAGAAGATTCAAAGAGAGTGAGATGCCAGCTCCTTTCATTCAGTCAGTAGCTTCAATCATTTCTGGACGTTTTTCAATGGCAAAAATCAATGAATATTGTAAATGCACAAACAGTAATTTCTCCGCATTGCAAAGTGCAATTCTGAAATTTTTTGCTTTTTCCTGCTCCTCTTAGCATGATAAAGAAGATTCAAAGAGAGTGAGATGCCAGCTCCTTTCATTCAGTCAGTAGCTTCAATCATTTCTGGTATATGAATAACATGATGTTTTTCAATGGCAAAAATCAATGAATATTGTAAATGCACAAACAGTAATTTCTCCGCATTGCAAGGTGCAATTCTGAAATTTTTTGCTTTTTCCTGCTCCTCTTAGCATGATAAAGAAGATTCAAAGAGAGTGAGATGCCAGCTCCTTTCATTCAGTCAGTAGCTTCAATCATTTCTGGACGTTTTTCAATGGCAAAAATCAATGAATATTGTAAATGCACAAACAGTAATTTCTCCGCATTGCAAGGTGCAATTCTGAAATTTTTTGCTTTTTCCTGCTCCTCTTAGCATGATAAAGAAGATTCAAAGAGAGTGACATGCCAGCTCCTTTCATTCAGTCAGTAGCTTCAAACATTTCTGGTATATGAATAACATGATGTTTTTCAATGGCAAAAATCAATGAATATTGTAAATGCACAAACAGTAATTTCTCCGCATTGCAAGGTGCAATTCTGAAATTTTTTGCTTTTTCCTGCTCCTCTTAGCATGATAAAGAAGATTCAAAGAGAGTGAGATGCCAGCTCCTTTCATTCAGTCAGTAGCTTCAATGATTTCTGGACGTTTTTCAATGGCAAAAATCAATGAATATTGTAAATGCACAAACAGTAATTTCTCCGCATTGCAAGGTGCAATTCTGAAATTTTTTGCTTTTTCCTGCTCCTCTTAGCATGATAAAGAAGATTCAAAGAGAGTGAGATGCCAGCTCCTTTCATTCAGTCAGTAGCTTCAATCATTTCTGGACGTTTTTCAACGGCAAAAATCAATGAATATTGTAAATGCACAAACAGTAATTTCTTCGCATTGCAAGGTGCAATTCTGAAATTTTTTGCTTTTTCCTGCTCCTCTTAGCATGATAAAGAAGATTCAAAGAGAGTGAGATGCCAGCTCCTTTCATTCAGTCAGTAGCTTCAATCATTTCTGGACGTTTTTCAATGGCAAAAATCAATGAATATTGTAAATGCACAAACAGTAATTTCTCCGCATTGCAAGGTGCAATTCTGAAATTTTTTGCTTTTTCCTGCTCCTCTTAGCATGATAAAGAAGATTCAAAGAGAGTGACATGCCAGCTCCTTTCATTCAGTCAGTAGCTTCAAACATTTCTGGTATATGAATAACATGATGTTTTTCAATGGCAAAAATCAATGAATATTGTAAATGCACAAACAGTAATTTCTCCGCATTGCAAGGTGCAATTCTGAAATTTTTTGCTTTTTCCTGCTCCTCTTAGCATGATAAAGAAGATTCAAAGAGAGTGAGATGCCAGCTCCTTTCATTCAGTCAGTAGCTTCAATCATTTCTGGACGTTTTTCAATGGCAAAAATCAATGAATATTGTAAATGCACAAACAGTAATTTCTCCGCATTGCAAGGTGCAATTCTGAAATTTTTTGCTTTTTCCTGCTCCTCTTAGCATGATAAAGAAGATTCAAAGAGAGTGAGATGCCAGCTCCTTTCATTCAGTCAGTAGCTTCAAACATTTCTGGACGTTTTTCAATGGCAAAAATCAATGAATATTGTAAATGCACAAACAGTAATTTCTCCGCATTGCAAGGTGCAATTCTGAAATTTTTTGCTTTTTCCTGCTCCTCTTAGCATGATAAAGAAGATTCAAAGAGAGTGAGATGCCAGCTCCTTTCATTCAGTCAGTAGCTTCAATCATTTCTGGTATATGAATAACATGATGTTTTTCAATGGCAAAAATCAATGAATATTGTAAATGCACAAACAGTAATTTCTCCGCATTGCAAGGTGCAATTCTGAAATTTTTTGCTTTTTCCTGCTCCTCTTAGCATGATAAAGAAGATTCAAAGAGAGTGAGATGCCAGCTCCTTTCATTCAGTCAGTAGCTTCAATCATTTCTGGACGTTTTTCAATGGCAAAAATCAATGAATATTGTAAATGCACAACCAGTAATTTCTCCGCATTGCAAGGTGCAATTCTGAAATTTTTTGCTTTTTCCTGCTCCTCTTAGCATGATAAAGAAGATTCAAAGAGAGTGAGATGCCAGCTCCTTTCATTCAGTCAGTAGCTTCAATCATTTCTGGACGTTTTTCAACGGCAAAAATCAATGAATATTGTAAATGCACAAACAGTAATTTCTTCGCATTGCAAGGTGCAATTCTGAAATTTTTTGCTTTTTCCTGCTCCTCTTAGCATGGTAAAGAAGATTCAAAGAGAGTGAGATGCCAGCTCCTTTCATTCAGTCAGTAGCTTCAATCATTTCTGGACGTTTTTCAATGGCAAAAATCAATGAATATTGTAAATGCACAAACAGTAATTTCTCCGCATTGCAAGGAGCAATTCTGAAATTTTTTGCTTTTTCCTGCTCCTCTTAGCATGATAAAGAAGATTCAAAGAGAGTGAGATGCCAGCTCCTTTCATTCAGTCAGTAGCTTCAATCATTTCTGGACGTTTTTCAATGGCAAAAATCAATGAATATTGTAAATGCACAAACAGTAATTTCTCCGCATTGCAAGGTGCAATTCTGAAATTTTTTGCTTTTTCCTGCTCCTCTTAGCATGATAAAGAAGATTCAAAGAGAGTGAGATGCCAGCTCCTTTCATTCAGTCAGTAGCTTCAATCATTTCTGGACGTTTTTCAACGGCAAAAATCAATGAATATTGTAAATGCACAAACAGTAATTTCTTCGCATTGCAAGGTGCAATTCTGAAATTTTTTGCTTTTTCCTGCTCCTCTTAGCATGGTAAAGAAGATTCAAAGAGAGTGAGATGCCAGCTCCTTTCATTCAGTCAGTAGCTTCAAACATTTCTGGACGTTTTTCAATGGCAAAAATCAATGAATATTGTAAATGCACAAACAGTAATTTCTCCGCATTGCAAGGTGCAATTCTGAAATTTTTTGCTTTTTCCTGCTCCTCTTAGCATGATAAAGAAGATTCAAAGAGAGTGAGATGCCAGCTCCTTTCATTCAGTCAGTAGCTTCAATCATTTCTGGTATATGAATAACATGATGTTTTTCAATGGCAAAAATCAATGAATATTGTAAATGCACAAACAGTAATTTCTCCGCATTGCAAGGTGCAATTCTGAAATTTTTTGCTTTTTCCTGCTCCTCTTAGCATGATAAAGAAGATTCAAAGAGAGTGAGATGCCAGCTCCTTTCATTCAGTCAGTAGCTTCAATCATTTCTGGACGTTTTTCAATGGCAAAAATCAATGAATATTGTAAATGCACAACCAGTAATTTCTCCGCATTGCAAGGTGCAATTCTGAAATTTTTTGCTTTTTCCTGCTCCTCTTAGCATGATAAAGAAGATTCAAAGAGAGTGAGATGCCAGCTCCTTTCATTCAGTCAGTAGCTTCAATCATTTCTGGACGTTTTTCAACGGCAAAAATCAATGAATATTGTAAATGCACAAACAGTAATTTCTTCGCATTGCAAGGTGCAATTCTGAAATTTTTTGCTTTTTCCTGCTCCTCTTAGCATGGTAAAGAAGATTCAAAGAGAGTGAGATGCCAGCTCCTTTCATTCAGTCAGTAGCTTCAATCATTTCTGGACGTTTTTCAATGGCAAAAATCAATGAATATTGTAAATGCACAAACAGTAATTTCTCCGCATTGCAAGGTGCAATTCTGAAATTTTTTGCTTTTTCCTGCTCCTCTTAGCATGATAAAGAAGATACAAAGAGAGTGAGATGCCAGCTCCTTTCATTCAGTCAGTAGCTTCAATCATTTCTGGACGTTTTTCAACGGCAAAAATCAATGAATATTGTAAATGCACAAACAGTAATTTCTTCGCATTGCAAGGTGCAATTCTGAAATTTTTTGCTTTTTCCTGCTCCTCTTAGCATGATAAAGAAGATTCAAAGAGAGTGAGATGCCAGCTCCTTTCATTCAGTCAGTAGCTTCAATCATTTCTGGACGTTTTTCAATGGCAAAAATCAATGAATATTGTAAATGCACAAACAGTAATTTCTCCGCATTGCAAGGTGCAATTCTGAAATTTTTTGCTTTTTCCTGCTCCTCTTAGCATGATAAAGAAGATTCAAAGAGAGTGAGATGCCAGCTCCTTTCATTCAGTCAGTAGCTTCAATCATTTCTGGACGTTTTTCAATGGCAAAAATCAATGAATATTGTAAATGCACAAACAGTAATTTCTCCGTATTGCAAGGTGCAATTCTGAAATTTTTTGCTTTTTCCTGCTCCTCTTAGCATGATAAAGAAGATTCAAAGAGAGTGAGATGCCAGCTCCTTTCATTCAGTCAGTAGCTTCAATCATTTCTGGACGTTTTTCAATGGCAAAAATCAATGAATATTGTAAATGCACAAGCAGTAATTTCTCCGCATTGCAAGGTGCAATTCTGAAATTTTTTGCTTTTTCCTGCTCCTCTTAGCATGATAAAGAAGATTCAAAGAGACTGAGATGCCAGCTCCTTTCATTCAGTCAGTAGCTTCAATCATTTCTGGACGTTTTTCAATGGCAAAAATCAATGAATATTGTAAATGCACAAACAGTAATTTCTCCGCATTGCAAGGTGCAATTCTGAAATTTTTTACTTTTTCCTGCTCCTCTTAGCATGAAAAAGAAGATTCAAAGAGAGTGAGATGCCAGCTCCTTTCATTCAGTCAGTAGCTTCAATCATTTCTGGTATATGAATAACATGATGTTTTTCAATGGCAAAAATCAATGAATATTGTAAATGCACAAACAGTAATTTCTCCGCATTGCAAGGTGCAATTCTGAATTTTTTGCTTTTTCCTGCTCCTCTTAGCATGATAAAGAAGATTCAAAGAGAGTGAGATGCCAGCTCCTTTCATTCAGTCAGTAGCTTCAATCATTTCTGGACGTTTTTCAATGGCAAAAATCAATGAATATTGTAAATGCACAAACAGTAATTTCTCCGCATTGCAAGGTGCAATTCTGAAATTTTTTGCTTTTTCCTGCTCCTCAGCATGATAAAGAAGATTCAAAGAGAGTGAGATGCCAGCTCCTTTCATTCAGTCAGTAGCTTCAATCATTTCTGGACGTTTTTCAATGGCAAAAATCAATGAATATTGTAAATGCACAAACAGTAATTTCTCCACATTGCAAGGTGCAATTCTGAAATTTTTTGCTTTTTCCTGCTCCTCTTAGCATGATAAAGAAGATTCAAAGAGAGTGAGATGCCAGCTCCTTTCATTCAGTCAGTAGCTTCAAACATTTCTGGTATATGAATAACATGATGTTTTTCAATGGCAAAAATCAATGAATATTGTAAATGCACAAACAGTAATTTCTCCGCATTGCAAGGTGCAATTCTGAAATTTTTTGCTTTTTCTTGCTCCTCTTAGCATGATAAAGAAGATTCAAAGAGAGTGAGATGCCAGCTCCTTTCATTCAGTCAGTAGCTTTAATCATTTCTGGACGTTTTTCAATGGCAAAAATCAATGAATATTGTAAATGCACAAACAGTAATTTCTCCGCATTGCAAGGTGCAATTCTGAAATTTTTTGCTTTTTCCTGCTCCTCTTAGCATGATAAAGAAGATTCAAAGAGAGTGAGATGCCAGCTTCTTTCATTCAGTCAGTAGCTTCAAACATTTCTGGTATATGAATAACATGATGTTTTTCAATGGCAAAAATCAATGAATATTGTAAATGCACAAACAGTAATTTCTCCGCATTGCAAGGTGCAATTCTGAAATTTTTTGCTTTTTCCTGCTCCTCTTAGCATGATAAAGAAGATTCAGAGTGAGATGCCAGCTCCTTTCATTCAGTCAGTAGCTTCAATCATTTCTGGACGTTTTTCAATGGCAAAAATCAATGAATATTGTAAATGCACAAACAGTAATTTCTCCGCATTGCAAGGTGCAATTCTGAAATTTTTTGCTTTTTCCTGCTCCTCTTAGCATGATAAAGAAGATTCAAAGAGAGTGAGATGCCAGCTCCTTTCATTCAGTCAGTAGCTTCAATCATTTCTGGACGTTTTTCAATGGCAAAAATCAATGAATATTGTAAATGCACAAACAGTAATTTCTCCGCATTGCAAGGTGCAATTCTGAAATTTTTTGCTTTTTCCTGCTCCTCTTAGCATGATAAAGAATATTCAAAGAGAGTGAGATGCCAGCTCCTTTCATTCAGTCAGTAGCTTCAAACATTTCTGGTATATGAATAACATGATGTTTTTCAATGGCAAAAATCAATGAATATTGTAAATGCACAAACAGTAATTTCTCCGCATTGCAAGGTGCAATTCTGAAATTTTTTGCTTTTTCCTGCTCCTCTTAGCATGATAAAGAAGATTCAAAGAGAGTGAGATGCCAGCTCCTTTCATTCAGTCAGTAGCTTCAATAATTTCTGGACGTTTTTCAATGGCAAAAATCAATGAATATTGTAAATCCACAAACAGTAATTTCTCCGCATTGCAAGGTGCAATTCTGAAATTTTTTGCTTTTTCCTGCTCCTCTTAGCATGATAAAGAAGATTCAAAGAGAGTGAGATGCCAGCTCCTTTCATTCAGTCAGTAGCTTCAATCATTTCTGGTATATGAATAACATGATGTTTTTCAATGGCAAAAATCAATGAATATTGTAAATGCACAAACAGTAATTTCTCCGCATTGCAAGGTGCAATTCTGAAATTTTTTGCTTTTTCCTGCTCCTCTTAGCATGATAAAGAAGATTCAAAGAGAGTGAGATGCCAGCTCCTTTCATTCAGTCAGTAGCTTCAATCATTTCTGGTATATGAATAACATGATGTTTTTCAATGGCAAAAATCAATGAATATTGTAAATGCACAAACAGTAATTTATTCGCATTGCAAGGTGCAATTCTGAAATTTTTTGCTTTTTCCTGCTCCTCTTAGCATGATAAAGAAGATTCAAAGAGAGTGAGATGCCAGCTCCTTTCATTCAGTCAGTAGCTTCAAACATTTCTGGTATATGAATAACATGATGTTTTTCAATGGCAAAAATCAATGAATATTGTAAATGCACAAACAGTAATTTCTCCGCATTGCAAGGTGCAATTCTGAAATTTTTTGCCTTTTCCTGCTCCTCTTAGCATGATAAAGAAGATTCAAAGAGAGTGAGATGCCAGCTCCTTTCATTCAGTCAGTAGCTTCAATCATTTCTGGACGTTTTTCAATGGCAAAAATCAATGAATATTGTAAATGCACAAACAGTAATTTCTCCGCATTGCAAGGTGCAATTCTGAAATTTTTTGCTTTTTCCTGCTCCTCTTAGCATGATAAAGAAGATTCAAAGAGAGTGAGATGCCAGCTCTTTTCATTCAGTCAGTAGCTTCAAACATTTCTGGTATATGAATAACATGATGTTTTTCAATGGCAAAAATCAATGAATATTGTAAATGCACAAACAGTAATTTCTCCGCATTGCAAGGTGCAATTCTGAAATTTTTTGCTTTTTCCTGCTCCTCTTAGCATGATAAAGAAGATTAAAAGAGAGTGAGATGCCAGCTCCTTTCATTCAGTCAGTAGCTTCAATCATTTCTGGACGTTTTTCAATGGCAAAAATCAATGAATATTGTAAATGCACAAACAGTAATTTCTCCGCATTGCAAGGTGCAATTCTGAAATTTTTTGCTTTTTCCTGCTCCTCTTAGCATGATAAAGAAGATTCAAAGAGAGTGAGATGCCAGCTCCTTTCATTCAGTCAGTAGCTTCAATCATTTCTGGTATATGAATAACATGATGTTTTTCAATGGCAAAAATCAATGAATATTGTAAATGCACAAACAGTAATTTCTCCGCATTGCAAGGTGCAATTCTGAAATTTTTTGCTTTTTCCTGCTCCTCTTAGCATGATAAAGAAGATTCAAAGAGCGTGAGATGCCAGCTCCTTTCATTCAGTCAGTAGCTTCAATCATTTCTGGACGTTTTTCAATGGCAAAAATCAATGAATATTGTAAATGCACAAACAGTAATTTCTCCGCATTGCAAGGTGCAATTCTGAAATTTTTTGCTTTTTCCTGCTCCTCTTAGCATGATAAAGAAGATTCAAAGAGAGTGAGATGCCAGCTCCTTTCATTCAGTCAGTAGCTTCAAACATTTCTGGTATATGAATAACATGATGTTTTTCAATGGCAAAAATCAATGAATATTGAAAATGCACAAACAGTAATTTCTCCGCATTGCAAGGTGCAATTCTGAAATTTTTTGCTTTTTCCTGCTCCTCTTAGCATGATAAAGAAGATTCAAAGAGAGTGAGATGCCAGCTCCTTTCATTCAGTCAGTAGCTTCAATCATTTCTGGACGTTTTTCAATGGCAAAAATCAATGAATATTGTAAATGCACAAACAGTAATTTCTCCGCATTGCAAGGTGCAATTCTGAAATTTTTTGCTTTTTCCTGCTCCTCTTAGCATTATAAAGAAGATTCAAAGAGAGTGACATGCCAGCTCCTTTCATTCAGTCAGTAGCTTCAATCATTTCTGGACGTTTTTCAATGGCAAAAATCAATGAATATTGTAAATGCACAAACAGTAATTTCTCCGCATTGCAAGGTGCAATTCTGAAATTTTTTGCTTTTTCCTGCTCCTCTTAGCATGATAAAGAAGATTCAAAGAGAGTGAGATGCCAGCTCCTTTCATTCAGTCAGTAGCTTCAATCATTTCTGGACGTTTTTCAATGGCAAAAATCAATGAATATTGTAAATGCACAAACAGTAATTTCTCCGCATTGCAAGGTGCAATTCTGAAATTTTTTGCTTTTTCCTGCTCCTCTTAGCATGATAAAGAAGATTCAAAGAGAGTGAGATGCCAGCTCCTTTCATTCAGTCAGTAGCTTCAATCATTTCTGGACGTTTTTCAACGGCAAAAATCAATGAATATTGTAAATGCACAAACAGTAATTTCTCCGCATTGCAAGGTGCAATTCTGAAATTTTTTGCTTTTTCCTGCTCCTCTTAGCATGATAAAGAAGATTCAAAGAGAGTGAGATGCCAGCTCCTTTCATTCAGTCAGTAGCTTCAATCATTTCTGGACGTTTTTCAATGGCAAAAATCAATGAATATTGTAAATGCACAAACTGTAATTTCTCCGCATTGCAAGGTGCAATTCTGAAATTTTTTGCTTTTTCCTGCTCCTCTTAGCATGATAAAGAAGATTCAAAGAGAGTGAGATGCCAGCTCCTTTCATTCAGTCAGTAGCTTCAATCATTTCTGGACGTTTTTCAATGGCAAAAATCAATGAATATTGTAAATGCACAAACAGTAATTTCTCCGCATTGCAAGGTGCAATTCTGAAATTTTTTGCTTTTTCCTGCTCCTCTTAGCATGAAAAAGAAGATTCAAAGAGCTTGAGATGTCAGCTCCTTTCATTCAGTCAGTAGCTTCAATCATTTCTGGTATATGAATAACATGATGTTTTTCAATGGCAAAAATCAATGAATATTGTAAATGCACAAACAGTAATTTCTCCGCATTGCAAGGTGCAATTCTGAATTTTTTTGCTTTTTCCTGCTCCTCTTAGCATGATAAAGAAGATTCAAAGAGAGTGAGATGCCAGCTCCTTTCATTCAGTCAGTAGCTTCAATCATTTCTGGACGTTTTTCAATGGCAAAAATCAATGAATATTGTAAATGCACAAACAGTAATTTCTCCGCATTGCAAGGTGCAATTCTGAAATTTTTTGCTTTTTCCTGCTCCTCTTAGCATGATAAAGAAGATTCAAAGAGAGTGAGATGCCAGCTCCTTTCAGTCAGTAGCTTCAATCATTTCTGGACGTTTTTCAATGGCAAAAATCAATGAATATTGTAAATGCACAAACAGTAATTTCTCCGCATTGCAAGGTGCAATTCTGAAATTTTTTGCTTTTTCCTGCTCCTCTTAGCATGATAAAGAAGATTCAAAGAGAGTGAGATGCCAGCTCCTTTCATTCAGTCAGTAGCTTCAATCATTTCTGGACGTTTTTCAATGGCAAAAATCAATGAATATTGTAAATGCACAAACAGTAATTTCTCCGCATTGCAAGGTGCAATTCTGAAATTTTTTGCTTTTTCCTGCTCCTCTTAGCATGAAAAAGAAGATTCAAAGAGCGTGAGATGTCAGCTCCTTTCATTCAGTCAGTAGCTTCAATCATTTCTGGTATATGAATAACATGATGTTTTTCAATGGCAAAAATCAATGAATATTGTAAATGCACAAACAGTAATTTCTCCGCATTGCAAGGTGCAATTCTGAATTTTTTTGCTTTTTCCTGCTCCTCTTAGCATGATAAAGAAGATTCAAAGAGAGTGAGATGCCAGCTCCTTTCATTCAGTCAGTAGCTTCAATCATTTCTGGACGTTTTTCAATGGCAAAAATCAATGAATATTGTAAATGCACAAACAGTAATTTCTCCGCATTGCAAGGTGCAATTCTGAAATTTTTTGCTTTTTCCTGCTCCTCTTAGCATGATAAAGAAGATTCAAAGAGAGTGAGATGCCAGCTCCTTTCAGTCAGTAGCTTCAATCATTTCTGGACGTTTTTCAATGGCAAAAATCAATGAATATTGTAAATGCACAAACAGTAATTTCTCCGCATTGCAAGGTGCAATTCTGAAATTTTTTGCTTTTTCCTGCTCCTCTTAGCATGATAAAGAAGATTCAAAGAGAGTGAGATGCCAGCTCCTTTCATTCAGTCAGTAGCTTCAAACATTTCTGGTATATGAATAACATGATGTTTTTCAATGGCAAAAATCAATGAATATTGTAGATGCACAAACAGTAATTTCTCCGCATTGCAAGGTGCAATTCTGAAATTTTTTGCTTTTTCCTGCTCCTCTTAGCATGATAAAGAAGATTCAAAGAGACTGAGATGCCAGCTCCTTTCATTCAGTCAGTAGCTTCAATCATTTCTGGACGTTTTTCAATGGCAAAAATCAATGAATATTGTAAATGCACAAACAGTAATTTTTCCGCATTGCAAGGTGCAATTCTGAAATTTTTTGCTTTTTCCTGCTCCTCTTAGCATGATAAAGAAGATTCAAAGAGAGTGAGATGCCAGCTCCTTTCATTCAGTCAGTAGCTTCAATCATTTCTGGACGTTTTTCAATGGCAAAAATCAATGAATATTGTAAATGCACAAACAGTAATTTCTCCGCATTGCAAGGTGCAATTCTGAAATTTTTTGCTTTTTCCTGCTCCTCTTAGCATGATAAAGAAGATTCAAAGAGAGTGAGATGCCAGCTCCTTTCATTCAGTCAGTAGCTTCAATCATTTCTGGACGTTTTTCAATGGCAAAAATCAATGAATATTGTAAATGCACAAACAGTAATTTCTTCGCATTGCAAGGTGCAATTCTGAAATTTTTTGCTTTTTCCTGCTCCTCTTAGCATGATAAAGAAGATTCAAAGAGAGTGAGATGCCAGCTCCTTTCATTTAGTCAGTAGCTTCAAACATTTCTGGTATATGAATAACATGATGTTTTTCAAAGGCAAAAATCAATGAATATTGTAAATGCACAAACAGTAATTTCTCCGCATTGCAAGGTGCAATTCTGAAATTTTTTGCTTTTTCCTGCTCCTCTTAGCATGATAAAGAAGATTCAAAGAGAGTGAGATGCCAGCTCCTTTCATTCAGTCAGTAGCTTCAATCATTTCTGGACGTTTTTCAATGGCAAAAATCAATGAATACTGTAAATGCACAAACAGTAATTTCTCCGCATTGCAAGGTGCAATTCTGAAATTTTTTGCTTTTTCCTGCTCCTCTTAGCATGATAAAGAAGATTCAAAGAGAGTGAGATGCCAGCTCCTTTCATTCAGTCAGTAGCTTCAATCATTTCTGGTATATGAATAACATGATGTTTTTCAATGGCAAAAATCAATGAATATTGTAAATGCACAAACAGTAATTTCTCCGCATTGCAAGGTGCAATTCTGAAATTTTTTGCTTTTTCCTGCTCCTCTTAGCATGATAAAGAAGATTCAAAGAGAGTGAGATGCCAGCTCCTTTCATTCAGTCAGTAGCTTCAATCATTTCTGGTATATGAATAACATGATGTTTTTCAATGGCAAAAATCAATGAATATTGTAAATGCACAAACAGTAATTTATTCGCATTGCAAGGTGCAATTCTGAAATTTTTTGCTTTTTCCTGCTCCTCTTAGCATGATAAAGAAGATTCAAAGAGAGTGAGATGCCAGCTCCTTTCATTCAGTCAGTAGCTTCAAACATTTCTGGTATATGAATAACATGATGTTTTTCAATGGCAAAAATCAATGAATATTGTAAATGCACAAACAGTAATTTCTCCGCATTGCAAGGTGCAATTCTGAAATTTTTTGCCTTTTCCTGCTCCTCTTAGCATGATAAAGAAGATTCAAAGAGAGTGAGATGCCAGCTCCTTTCATTCAGTCAGTAGCTTCAATCATTTCTGGACGTTTTTCAATGGCAAAAATCAATGAATATTGTAAATGCACAAACAGTAATTTCTCCGCATTGCAAGGTGCAATTCTGAAATTTTTTGCTTTTTCCTGCTCCTCTTAGCATGATAAAGAAGATTCAAAGAGAGTGAGATGCCAGCTCTTTTCATTCAGTCAGTAGCTTCAAACATTTCTGGTATATGAATAACATGATGTTTTTCAATGGCAAAAATCAATGAATATTGTAAATGCACAAACAGTAATTTCTCCGCATTGCAAGGTGCAATTCTGAAATTTTTTGCTTTTTCCTGCTCCTCTTAGCATGATAAAGAAGATTAAAAGAGAGTGAGATGCCAGCTCCTTTCATTCAGTCAGTAGCTTCAATCATTTCTGGACGTTTTTCAATGGCAAAAATCAATGAATATTGTAAATGCACAAACAGTAATTTCTCCGCATTGCAAGGTGCAATTCTGAAATTTTTTGCTTTTTCCTGCTCCTCTTAGCATGATAAAGAAGATTCAAAGAGAGTGAGATGCCAGCTCCTTTCATTCAGTCAGTAGCTTCAATCATTTCTGGTATATGAATAACATGATGTTTTTCAATGGCAAAAATCAATGAATATTGTAAATGCACAAACAGTAATTTCTCCGCATTGCAAGGTGCAATTCTGAAATTTTTTGCTTTTTCCTGCTCCTCTTAGCATGATAAAGAAGATTCAAAGAGAGTGAGATGCCAGCTCCTTTCATTCAGTCAGTAGCTTCAATCATTTCTGGACGTTTTTCAATGGCAAAAATCAATGAATATTGTAAATGCACAAACAGTAATTTCTCCGCATTGCAAGGTGCAATTCTGAAATTTTTTGCTTTTTCCTGCTCCTCTTAGCATGATAAAGAAGATTCAAAGAGAGTGAGATGCCAGCTCCTTTCATTCAGTCAGTAGCTTCAAACATTTCTGGTATATGAATAACATGATGTTTTTCAATGGCAAAAATCAATGAATATTGAAAATGCACAAACAGTAATTTCTCCGCATTGCAAGGTGCAATTCTGAAATTTTTTGCTTTTTCCTGCTCCTCTTAGCATGATAAAGAAGATTCAAAGAGAGTGAGATGCCAGCTCCTTTCATTCAGTCAGTAGCTTCAATCATTTCTGGACGTTTTTCAATGGCAAAAATCAATGAATATTGTAAATGCACAAACAGTAATTTCTCCGCATTGCAAGGTGCAATTCTGAAATTTTTTGCTTTTTCCTGCTCCTCTTAGCATTATAAAGAAGATTCAAAGAGAGTGACATGCCAGCTCCTTTCATTCAGTCAGTAGCTTCAATCATTTCTGGACGTTTTTCAATGGCAAAAATCAATGAATATTGTAAATGCACAAACAGTAATTTCTCCGCATTGCAAGGTGCAATTCTGAAATTTTTTGCTTTTTCCTGCTCCTCTTAGCATGATAAAGAAGATTCAAAGAGAGTGAGATGCCAGCTCCTTTCATTCAGTCAGTAGCTTCAATCATTTCTGGACGTTTTTCAATGGCAAAAATCAATGAATATTGTAAATGCACAAACAGTAATTTCTCCGCATTGCAAGGTGCAATTCTGAAATTTTTTGCTTTTTCCTGCTCCTCTTAGCATGATAAAGAAGATTCAAAGAGAGTGAGATGCCAGCTCCTTTCATTCAGTCAGTAGCTTCAATCATTTCTGGACGTTTTTCAACGGCAAAAATCAATGAATATTGTAAATGCACAAACAGTAATTTCTCCGCATTGCAAGGTGCAATTCTGAAATTTTTTGCTTTTTCCTGCTCCTCTTAGCATGATAAAGAAGATTCAAAGAGAGTGAGATGCCAGCTCCTTTCATTCAGTCAGTAGCTTCAATCATTTCTGGACGTTTTTCAATGGCAAAAATCAATGAATATTGTAAATGCACAAACTGTAATTTCTCCGCATTGCAAGGTGCAATTCTGAAATTTTTTGCTTTTTCCTGCTCCTCTTAGCATGATAAAGAAGATTCAAAGAGAGTGAGATGCCAGCTCCTTTCATTCAGTCAGTAGCTTCAATCATTTCTGGACGTTTTTCAATGGCAAAAATCAATGAATATTGTAAATGCACAAACAGTAATTTCTCCGCATTGCAAGGTGCAATTCTGAAATTTTTTGCTTTTTCCTGCTCCTCTTAGCATGATAAAGAAGACTCAAAGAGAGTGAGATGCCAGCTCCTTTCATTCAGTCAGTAGCTTCAATCATTTCTGGACGTTTTTCAATGGCAAAAATCAATGAATATTGTAAATGCACAAGCAGTAATTTCTCCGCATTGCAAGGTGCAATTCTAAAATTTTTTGCTTTTTCCTGCTCCTCTTAGCATGATAAAGAAGATTCAAAGAGAGTGAGATGCCAGCTCCTTTCATTCAGTCAGTAGCTTCAATCATTTCTGGATGTTTTTCAATGGCAAAAATCAATGAATATTGTAAATGCACAAACAGTAATTTCTCCGCATTGCAAGGTGCAATTCTGAAATTTTTTGCTTTTTCCTGCTCCTCTTAGCATGAAAAAGAAGATTCAAAGAGCGTGAGATGTCAGCTCCTTTCATTCAGTCAGTAGCTTCAATCATTTCTGGTATATGAATAACATGATGTTTTTCAATGGCAAAAATCAATGAATATTGTAAATGCACAAACAGTAATTTCTCCGCATTGCAAGGTGCAATTCTGAATTTTTTTGCTTTTTCCTGCTCCTCTTAGCATGATAAAGAAGATTCAAAGAGAGTGAGATGCCAGCTCCTTTCATTCAGTCAGTAGCTTCAATCATTTCTGGACGTTTTTCAATGGCAAAAATCAATGAATATTGTAAATGCACAAACAGTAATTTCTCCGCATTGCAAGGTGCAATTCTGAAATTTTTTGCTTTTTCCTGCTCCTCTTAGCATGATAAAGAAGATTCAAAGAGAGTGAGATGCCAGCTCCTTTCAGTCAGTAGCTTCAATCATTTCTGGACGTTTTTCAATGGCAAAAATCAATGAATATTGTAAATGCACAAACAGTAATTTCTCCGCATTGCAAGGTGCAATTCTGAAATTTTTTGCTTTTTCCTGCTCCTCTTAGCATGATAAAGAAGATTCAAAGAGAGTGAGATGCCAGCTCCTTTCATTCAGTCAGTAGCTTCAAACATTTCTGGTATATGAATAACATGATGTTTTTCAATGGCAAAAATCAATGAATATTGTAGATGCACAAACAGTAATTTCTCCGCATTGCAAGGTGCAATTCTGAAATTTTTTGCTTTTTCCTGCTCCTCTTAGCATGATAAAGAAGATTCAAAGAGACTGAGATGCCAGCTCCTTTCATTCAGTCAGTAGCTTCAATCATTTCTGGACGTTTTTCAATGGCAAAAATCAATGAATATTGTAAATGCACAAACAGTAATTTTTCCGCATTGCAAGGTGCAATTCTGAAATTTTTTGCTTTTTCCTGCTCCTCTTAGCATGATAAAGAAGATTCAAAGAGAGTGAGATTCCAGCTCCTTTCATTCAGTCAGTAGCTTCAATCATTTCTGGACGTTTTTCAATGGCAAAAATCAATGAATATTGTAAATGCACAAACAGTAATTTCTCCGCATTGCAAGGTGCAATTCTGAAATTTTTTGCTTTTTCCTGCTCCTCTTAGCATGATAAAGAAGATTCAAAGAGAGTGAGATGCCAGCTCCTTTCATTCAGTCAGTAGCTTCAATCATTTCTGGACGTTTTTCAATGGCAAAAATCAATGAATATTGTAAATGCACAAACAGTAATTTCTTCGCATTGCAAGGTGCAATTCTGAAATTTTTTGCTTTTTCCTGCTCCTCTTAGCATGATAAAGAAGATTCAAAGAGAGTGAGATGCCAGCTCCTTTCATTTAGTCAGTAGCTTCAAACATTTCTGGTATATGAATAACATGATGTTTTT
Organism: Phyllobates terribilis; assembly: GCF_046119375.1. Classification (NCBI taxonomy): domain Eukaryota; kingdom Metazoa; phylum Chordata; class Amphibia; order Anura; family Dendrobatidae; genus Phyllobates; species Phyllobates terribilis. Next base: position 29,128 of record NW_027370707.1, read on the forward strand.
CAATGGCAAAAATCAATGAATATTGTAAATGCACAAACAGTAATTTCTCCGCATTGCAAGGTGCAATTCTGAAATTTTTTGCTTTTTCCTGCTCCTCTTAGCATGATAAAGAAGATTCAAAGAGAGTGAGATGCCAGCTCCTTTCATTCAGTCAGTAGCTTCAATCATTTCTGGACGTTTTTCAATGGCAAAAATCAATGAATATTGTAAATGCACAAACAGTAATTTCTCCGCATTGCAAGGTGCAATTCTGAAATTTTTTGCTTTTTCCTGCTCCTCTTAGCATGATAAAGAAGATTCAAAGAGAGGGAGATGCCAGCTCCTTTCAGTCAGTAGCTTCAATCATTTCTGGACGTTTTTCAATGGCAAAAATCAATGAATATTGTAAATGCACAAACAGTAATTTCTCCGCATTGCAAGGTGCAATTCTGAAATTTTTTGCTTTTTCCTGCTCCTCTTAGCATGATAAAGAAGATTCAAAGAGAGTGAGATGCCAGCTCCTTTCATTCAGTCAGTAGCTTCAAACATTTCTGGTATATGAATAACATGATGTTTTTCAATGGCAAAAATCAATGAATATTGTAGATGCACAAACAGTAATTTCTCCGCATTGCAAGGTGCAATTCTGAAATTTTTTGCTTTTTCCTGCTCCTCTTAGCATGATAAAGAAGATTCAAAGAGACTGAGATGCCAGCTCCTTTCATTCAGTCAGTAGCTTCAATCATTTCTGGACGTTTTTCAATGGCAAAAATCAATGAATATTGTAAATGCACAAACAGTAATTTTTCCGCATTGCAAGGTGCAATTCTGAAATTTTTTGCTTTTTCCTGCTCCTCTTAGCATGATAAAGAAGATTCAAAGAGAGTGAGATGCCAGCTCCTTTCATTCAGTCAGTAGCTTCAATCATTTCTGGACGTTTTTCAATGGCAAAAATCAATGAATATTGTAAATGCACAAACAGTAATTTCTCCGCATTGCAAGGTGCAATTCTGAAATTTTTTGCTTTTTCCTGCTCCTCTTAGCATGATAAAGAAGATTCAAAGAGAGTGAGATGCCAGCTCCTTTCATTCAGTCAGTAGCTTCAATCATTTCTGGACGTTTTTCAATGGCAAAAATCAATGAATATTGTAAATGCACAAACAGTAATTTCTTCGCATTGCAAGGTGCAATTCTGAAATTTTTTGCTTTTTCCTGCTCCTCTTAGCATGATAAAGAAGATTCAAAGAGAGTGAGATGCCAGCTCCTTTCATTTAGTCAGTAGCTTCAAACATTTCTGGTATATGAATAACATGATGTTTTTCAATGGCAAAAATCAATGAATATTGTAAATGCACAAACAGTAATTTCTCCGCATTGCAAGGTGCAATTGTGAAATTTTTTGCTTTTTCCTGCTCCTCTTAGCATGATAAAGAAGATTCAAAGAGAGTGAGATGCCAGCTCCTTTCATTCAGTCAGTAGCTTCAATCATTTCTGGACGTTTTTCAATGGCAAAAATCAATGAATACTGTAAATGCACAAACAGTAATTTCTCCGCATTGCAAGGTGCAATTCTGAAATTTTTTGCTTTTTCCTGCTCCTCTTAGCATGATAAAGAAGATTCAAAGAGAGTGAGATGCCAGCTCCTTTCATTCAGTCAGTAGCTTCAATCATTTCTGGACGTTTTTCAATGGCAAAAATCAATGAATATTGTAAATGCACAAACAGTAATTTCTCCGCATTGCAAGGTGCAATTCTGAAATTTTTCCTTTTTCCTGCTCCTCTTAGTATGATAAAGAAGATTCAAAGAGAGTGAGATGCCAGCTCCTTTCATTCAGTCAGTAGCTTCAAACATTTCTGGTATATGAATAACATGATGTTTTTCAATGGCAAAAATCAATGAATATTGTAAATGCACAAACAGTAATTTCTCCGCATTGCAAGGTGCAATTCTGAAATTTTTTGCTTTTTCCTGCTCCTCTTAGCATGATAAAGAAGATTCAAAGAGAGTGAGATGCCAGCTCCTTTCATTCAGTCAGTAGCTTCAATCATTTCTGGACGTTTTTCAATGGCAAAAATCAATGAATATTGTAAATGCACAAACAGTAATTTCTCCGCATTGCAAGGTGCAATTCTGAAATTTTTTGCTTTTTCCTGCTCCTCTTAGCATGATAAAGAATATTCAAAGAGAGTGAGATGCCAGCTCCTTTCATTCAGTCAGTAGCTTCAAACATTTCTGGTATATGAATAACATGATGTTTTTCAATGGCAAAAATCAATGAATATTGTAAATGCACAAACAGTAATTTCTTCGCATTGCAAGGTGCAATTCTGAAATTTTTTGCTTTTTCCTGCTCCTCTTAGCATGATAAAGAAGATTCAAAGAGAGTGAGATGCCAGCTCCTTTCATTCAGTCAGTAGCTTCAAACATTTCTGGTATATGAATAACATGATGTTTTTCAATGGCAAAAATCAATGAATATTGTAAATGCACAAACAGTAATTTCTCCGCATTGCAAGGTGCAATTCTGAAATTTTTTGCTTTTTCCTGCTCCTCTTGGCATGATAAAGAAGATTCAAAGAGAGTGAGATGCCAGCTCCTTTCATTCAGTCAGTAGCTTCAATCATTTCTGGACGTTTTTCAATGGCAAAAATCAATGAATATTGTAAATGCACAAACAGTAATTTCTCCGCATTGCAAGGTGCAATTCTGAAATTTTTTGCTTTTTCCTGCTCCTCTTAGCATGATAAAGAAGATTCAAAGAGAGTGAGATGCCAGCTCCTTTCATTCAGTCAGTAGCTTCAATCATTTCTGGACGTTTTTCAATGGCAAAAATCAATGAATATTGTAAATGCACAAACAGTAATTTCTCCGCATTGCAAGGTGCAATTCTGAAATGTTTTGCTTTTTCCTGCTCCTCTTAGCATGATAAAGAAGATTCAAAGAAAGTGAGATGCCAGCTCCTTTCATTCAGTCAGTAGCTTCAATCATTTCTGGTATATGAATAACATGATGTTTTTCAATGGCAAAAATCAATGAATATTGTAAATGCACAAACAGTAATTTCTCCGCATTGCAAGGTGCAATTCTGAAATTTTTTGCTTTTTCCTGCTCCTCTTAGCATGATAAAGAAGATTCAAAGAGAGTGAGATGCCAGCTCCTTTCATTCAGTCAGTAGCTTCAATCATTTCTGGACGTTTTTCAATGGCAAAAATCAATGAATATTGTAAATGCACAAACAGTAATTTCTCCGCATTGCAAGGTGCAATTCTGAAATTTTTTGCTTTTTCCTGCTCCTCTTAGCATGATAAAGAAGATTCAAAGAGAGTGAGATGCCAGCTCCTTTCATTCAGTCAGTAGCTTCAATCATTTCTGGACGTTTTTCAACGGCAAAAATCAATGAATATTGTAAATGCACAAACAGTAATTTCTCCGCATTGGAAGGTGCAATTCTGAAATTTTTTGCTTTTTCCTGCTCCTCTTAGCATGATAAAGAAGATTCAAAGAGAGTGAGATGCCAGCTCCTTTCATTCAGTCAGTAGCTTCAATCATTTCTGGACGTTTTTCAATGGCAAAAATCAATGTATATTGTAAATGCACAAACAGTAATTTCTCCGCATTGCAGGGTGCAATTCTGAAATTTTTTGCTTTTTCCTGCTCCTCTTAGCATGATAAAGAAGATTCAAAGAGAGTGAGATGCCAGCTCCTTTCATTCAGTCAGTAGCTTCAATCATTTCTGGACGTTTTTCAATGGCAAAAATCAATGAATTTTGTAAATGCACAAACAGTAATTTCTCCGCATTGCAAGGTACAATTCTGAAATTTTTTGCTTTTTCCTGCTCCTCTTAGCATGATAAAGAAGATTCAAAAGAGTGAGATGCCAGCTCCTTTCATTCAGTCAGTAGCTTCAAACATATCTGGTATATGAATAACATGATGTTTTTCAATGGCAAAAATCAATGAATTTTGTAAATGCACAAACAGTAATTTCTCCGCATTGCAAGGTGCAATTCTGACATTTTTTGCTTTTTCCTGCTCCTCTTAGCATGATAAAGAAGATTCAAAGAGAGTGAGATGCCAGCTCCTTTCATTCAGTCAGTAGCTTCAAACATTTCTGGTATATGAATAACATGATGTTTTTCAATGGCAAAAATCAATGAATATTGTAAATGCACAAACAGTAATTTCTCCGCATTGCAAGGTGCAATTCCGAATTTTTTTGCTTTTTCCTGCTCCTCTTAGCATGATAAAGAAGATTCAAAAAGAGTGAGATGCCAGCTCCTTTCATTCAGTCAGTAGCTTCAATCATTTCTGGACGTTTTTCAATGGCAAAAATCAATGAATATTGTAAATGCACAAACAGTAATTTCTCCGCATTGCAAGGTGCAATTCTGAAATTTTTTGCTTTTTCCTGCTCCTCTTAGCATGATAAAGAAGATTCAAAGAGAGTGAGATGCCAGCTCCTTTCATTCAGTCAGTAGCTTCAATCATTTCTGGTATATGAATAACATGATGGTTTTCAATGGCAAAAATCAATGAATATTGTAAATGCACAAACAGTAATTTCTCCGCATTGCAAGGTGCAATTCTGAAATTTTTTGCTTTTTCCTGCTCCTCTTAGCATGATAAAGAAGATTCAAAGAGAGTGAGATGCCAGCTCCTTTCATTCAGTCAGTAGCTTCAATCATTTCTGGACGTTTTTCAATGGCAAAAATCAATGAATATTGTAAATGCACAAACAGTAATTTCTCCGCATTGCAAGGTGCAATTCTGAAATTTTTTGCTTTTTCCTGCTCCTCTTAGCATGATAAAGAAGATTCAAAGAGAGTGACATGCCAGCTCCTTTCATTCAGTCAGTAGCTTCAA
>NW_027370708.1:0-33970 GCF_046119375.1 Phyllobates terribilis
AGGAAAAAGCAAAAAATTTCAGAATTGCACCTTGCAATTGGAGATATTACTGTTTGTGCATTTACAATATTCATTGATTTTTGCATTGAAAAACATGTTTTTCATATACCAGAAATGTTTGAAGCTACTGACTGAATGAAAGGAGCTGGCATCTCACTCTCTTTGAATCTTCTTTATCATGCTAGGATTAACAGGAAAAAGCAAAAAATTTCAGAATTGCACCTTGCAATGTGGAGATATTACTGTTTGTGCATTTACAATATTCATTGATTTTTGCCATTGAAAAACGTCCAGAAATGTTTGAAGCTACTGACTGAATGAAAGGAGCTGGCATCTCACTCTCTTTGAATCTTCTTTATCATGCTAGGATTAGCAGGAAAAAGCAAAAAATTTCAGAATTGCACCTTGCAATGTGGAGATATTACTGTTTGTGCATTTACAATATTCATTGATTTTTGCCATTGAAAAACATGTTTTTCATATACCAGAAATGTTTGAAGCTACTGACTGAATGAAAGGAGCTGGCATCTCACTCTCTTTGAATCTTCTTTATCATGCTAGGATTAGCAGGAAAAAGCAAAAAATTTCAGAATTGCACCTTGCAATGTGGAGATAATTACTGTTTGTGCATTTACAATATTCATTGATTTTTGCCATTGAAAAACATGTTTTTCATATACCAGAAATGTTTGAAGCTACTGACTGAATGAAAGGAGCTGGCATCTCACTCTCTTTGAATCTTCTATCATGCTAGGATTAACAGGAAAAAGCTAAAAATTTCAGAATTGCACCATGCAATGTTGCAGATATTACTGTTTGTGCATTTACAATATTCATTGATTTTTGCCATTGAAAAACATGTTTTTCATATACCAGAAATGTTTGAAGCTACTGACTGAATGAAAGGAGCTGGCATCTCACTCTCTTTGAATCTTCTTTATCATGCTAGGATTAGCAGGAAAAAGCAAAAAATTTCAGAATTGCACCTTGCAATGTGGAGATATTACTGTTTGTGCATTTACAATATTCATTGATTTTTGCCATTGAAAAACATGTTTTTCATATACCAGAAATGTTTGAAGCTACTGACTGAATGAAAGGAGCTGGCATCTCACTCTCTTTGAATCTTCTTTATCATGCTAGGATTAACAGGAAAAAGCTAAAAATTTCAGAATTGCACCGTGCAATGTGGAGATATTACTGTTTGTGCATTTACAATATTCATTGATTTTTGCCATTGAAAAACATGTTTTTCATATACCAGAAATGTTTGAAGCTACTGACTGAATGAAAGGAGCTGGCATCTCACTCTCTTTGAATCTTCTTTATCATGCTAGGATTAGCAGGAAAAAGCAAAAAATTTCAGAATTGCACCTTGCAATGTGGAGATATTACTGTTTGTGCATTTACAATATTCATTGATTTTTGCCATTGAAAAACATGTTTTTCATATACCAGAAATGTTTGAAGCTACTGACTGAATGAAAGGAGCTGGCATCTCACTCTCTTTGAATCTTCTTTATCATGCTAGGATTAACAGGAAAAAGCTAAAAATTTCAGAATTGCACCGTGCAATGTGGAGATATTACTGTTTGTGCATTTACAATATTCATTGATTTTTGCCATTGAAAAACATGTTTTTCATATACCAGAAATGTTTGAAGCTACTGACTGAATGAAAGGAGCTGGCATCTCACTCTCTTTGAATCTTCTTTATCATGCTAGGATTAGCAGGAAAAAGCAAAAAATTTCAGAATTGCACCTTGCAATGTGGAGATATTACTGTTTGTGCATTTACAATATTCATTGATTTTTGCCATTGAAAAACATGTTTTTCATATACCAGAAATGTTTGAAGCTACTGACTGAATGAAAGGAGCTGGCATCTCACTCTCTTTGAATCTTCTTTATCATGCTAGGATTAGCAGGAAAAAGCAAAAAATTTCAGAATTGCACCTTGCAATGTGGAGATATTACTGTTTGTGCATTTACAATATTCATTGATTTTTGCCATTGAAAAACATGTTTTTCATATACCAGAAATGTTTGAAGCTACTGACTGAATGAAAGGAGCTGGCATCTCACTCTCTTTGAATCTTCTTTATCATGCTAGGATTAACAGGAAAAAGCTAAAAATTTCAGAATTGCACCGTGCAATGTGGAGATATTACTGTTTGTGCATTTACAATATTCATTGATTTTTGCCATTGAAAAACATGTTTTTCATATACCAGAAATGTTTGAAGCTACTGACTGAATGAAAGGAGCTGGCATCTCACTCTCTTTGAATCTTCTTTATCATGCTAGGATTAGCAGGAAAAAGCAAAAAATTTCAGAATTGCACCTTGCAATGTGGAGATATTACTGTTTGTGCATTACAATATTCATTGATTTTTGCCATTGAAAAACATGTTTTTCATATACCAGAAATGTTTGAAGCTACTGACTGAATGAAAGGAGCTGGCATCTCACTCTCTTTGAATCTTCTTTATCATGCTAGGATTAACAGGAAAAAGCTAAAAATTTCAGAATTGCACCATGCAATGTGGAGATATTACTGTTTGTGCATTTACAATATTCATTGATTTTTGCCATTGAAAAACATGTTTTTCATATACCAGAAATGTTTGAAGCTACTGACTGAATGAAAGGAGCTGGCATCTCACTCTTGAATCTTCTTTATCATGCTAGGATTAGCAGGAAAAAGCAAAAAATTTCAGAATTGCACCTTGCAATGTGGAGATATTACTGTTTGTGCATTTACAATATTCATTGATTTTTGCCATTGAAAAACATGTTTTTCATATACCAGAAATGTTTGAAGCTACTGACTGAATGAAAGGAGCTGGCATCTCACTCTCTTTGAATCTTCTTTATCATGCTAGGATTAACAGGAAAAAGCAAAAAATTTCAGAATTGCACCTTGCAATGTGGAGATATTACTGTTTGTGCATTTACAATATTCATTGATTTTTGCCATTGAAAAACATGTTTTTCATATACCAGAAATGTTTGAAGCTACTGACTGAATGAAAGGAGCTGGCATCTCACTCTCTTTGAATCTTCTTTATCATGCTAGGATTAACAGGAAAAAGCTAAAAATTTCAGAATTGCACCGTGCAATGTGGAGATATTACTGTTTGTGCATTTACAATATTCATTGATTTTTGCCATTGAAAAACATGTTTTTCATATACCAGAAATGTTTGAAGCTACTGACTGAATGAAAGGAGCTGGCATCTCACTCTCTTTGAATCTTCTTTATCATGCTAGGATTAGCAGGAAAAAGCAAAAAATTTCAGAATTGCACCTTGCAATGTGGAGATATTACTGTTTGTGCATTTACAATATTCATTGATTTTTGCCATTGAAAAACATGTTTTTCATATACCAGAAATGTTTGAAGCTACTGACTGAATGAAAGGAGCTGGCATCTCACTCTCTTTGAATCTTCTTTATCATGCTAGGATTAGCAGGAAAAAGCAAAAAATTTCAGAATTGCACCTTGCAATGTGGAGATATTACTGTTTGTGCATTTACAATATTCATTGATTTTTGCCATTGAAAAACATGTTTTTCATATACCAGAAATGTTTGAAGCTACTGACTGAATGAAAGGAGCTGGCATCTCACTCTCTTTGAATCTTCTTTATCATGCTAGGATTAGCAGGAAAAAGCAAAAAATTTCAGAATTGCACCTTGCAATGTGGAGATATTACTGTTTGTGCATTTACAATATTCATTGATTTTTGCCATTGAAAAACATGTTTTTCATATACCAGAAATGTTTGAAGCTACTGACTGAATGAAAGGAGCTGGCATCTCACTCTCTTTGAATCTTCTTTATCATGCTAGGATTAGCAGGAAAAAGCAAAATATTTCAGAATTGCACCTTGCAATGTGGAGATATTACTGTTTGTGCATTTACAATATTCATTGATTTTTGCCATTGAAAAACATGTTTTTCATATACCAGAAATGTTTGAAGCTACTGACTGAATGAAAGGAGCTGGCATCTCACTCTCTTTGAATCTTCTTTATCATGCTAGGATTAACAGGAAAAAGCAAAAAATTTCAGAATTGCACCTTGCAATGTGGAGATATTACTGTTTGTGCATTTAAAATATTCATTGATTTTTGCCATTGAAAAACATGTTTTTCATATACCAGAAATGTTTGAAGCTACTGACTGAATGAAAGGAGCTGGCATCTCACTCTCTTTGAATCTTCTTTATCATGCTAGGATTAGCAGGAAAAAGCAAAAAATTTCAGAATTGCACCTTGCAATGTGGAGATATTACTGTTTGTGCATTTACAATATTCATTAATTTTTGCCATTGAAAAACGTCCAGAAATGTTTGAAGCTACTGACTGAATGAAAGGAGCTGGCATCTCACTCTCTTTGAATCTTCTTTATCATGCTAGGATTAGCAGGAAAAAGCAAAAAATTTCAGAATTGCACCTTGCAATGTGGAGATATTACTGTTTGTGCATTTACAATATTCATTGATTTTTGCCATTGAAAAACATGTTTTTCATATACCAGAAATGTTTGAAGCTACTGACTGAATGAAAGGAGCTGGCATCTCACTCTCTTTGAATCTTCTTTATCATGCTAGGATTAGCAGGAAAAAGCAAAATATTTCAGAATTGCACCTTGCAATGTGGAGATATTACTGTTTGTGCATTTACAATATTCATTGATTTTTGCCATTGAAAAACATGTTTTTCATATACCAGAAATGTTTGAAGCTACTGACTGAATGAAAGGAGCTGGCATCTCACTCTCTTTGAATCTTCTTTATCATGCTAGGATTAACAGGAAAAAGCAAAAAATTTCAGAATTGCACCTTGCAATGTGGAGATATTACTGTTTGTGCATTTACAATATTCATTGATTTTTGCCATTGAAAAACATGTTTTTCATATACCAGAAATGTTTGAAGCTACTGACTGAATGAAAGGAGCTGGCATCTCACTCTCTTTGAATCTTCTTTATCATGCTAGGATTAACAGGAAAAAGCAAAAAATTTCAGAATTGCACCTTGCAATGTGGAGATATTACTGTTTGTGCATTTACAATATTCATTGATTTTTGCCATTGAAAAACATGTTTTTCCTATAACCAGAAATGTTTGAAGCTACTGACTGAATGAAAGGAGCTGGCATCTCACTCTCTTTGAATCTTCTTTATCATGCTAGGATTAGCAGGAAAAAGCAAAAAATTTCAGAATTGCACCTTGCAATGTGGAGATATTACTGTTTGTGCATTTACAATATTCATTGATTTTTGCCATTGAAAAACATGTTTTTCATATACCAGAAATGTTTGAAGCTACTGACTGAATGAAAGGAGCTGGCATCTCACTCTCTTTGAATCTTCTTTATCATGCTAGGATTAGCAGGAAAAAGCAAAAAATTTCAGAATTGCACCTTGCAATGTGGAGATATTACTGTTTGTGCATTTACAATATTCATTGATTTTTGCCATTGAAAAACATGTTTTTCATATACCAGAAATGTTTGAAGCTACTGACTGAATGAAAGGAGCTGGCATCTCACTCTCTTTGAATCTTCTTATCATGCTAGGATTAACAGGAAAAAGCTAAAAATTTCAGAATTGCACCGTGCAATGTGGAGATATTACTGTTTGTGCATTTACAATATTCATTGATTTTTGCCATTGAAAAACATGTTTTTCATATACCAGAAATGTTTGAAGCTACTGACTGAATGAAAGGAGCTGGCATCTCACTCTCTTTGAATCTTCTTTATCATGCTAGGATTAGCAGGAAAAAGCAAAAAATTTCAGAATTGCACCTTGCAATGTGGAGATATTACTGTTTGTGCATTTACAATATTCATTGATTTTTGCCATTGAAAAACATGTTTTTCATATACCAGAAATGTTTGAAGCTACTGACTGAATGAAAGGAGCTGGCATCTCACTCTCTTTGAATCTTCTTTATCATGCTAGGATTAGCAGGAAAAAGCAAAATATTTCAGAATTGCACCTTGCAATGTGGAGATATTACTGTTTGTGCATTTACAATATTCATTGATTTTTGCCATTGAAAAACATGTTTTTCATATACCAGAAATGTTTGAAGCTACTGACTGAATGAAAGGAGCTGGCATCTCACTCTCTTTGAATCTTCTTTATCATGCTAGGATTAACAGGAAAAAGCAAAAAATTTCAGAATTGCACCTTGCAATGTGGAGATATTACTGTTTGTGCATTTACAATATTCATTGATTTTTGCCATTGAAAAACATGTTTTTCATATACCAGAAATGTTTGAAGCTACTGACTGAATGAAAGGAGCTGGCATCTCACTCTCTTTGAATCTTCTTTATCATGCTAGGATTAGCAGGAAAAAGCAAAAAATTTCAGAATTGCACCTTGCAATGTGGAGATATTACTGTTTGTGCATTTACAATATTCATTAATTTTTGCCATTGAAAAACGTCCAGAAATGTTTGAAGCTACTGACTGAATGAAAGGAGCTGGCATCTCACTCTCTTTGAATCTTCTTTATCATGCTAGGATTAGCAGGAAAAAGCAAAAAATTTCAGAATTGCACCTTGCAATGTGGAGATATTACTGTTTGTGCATTTACAATATTCATTGATTTTTGCCATTGAAAAACATGTTTTTCATATACCAGAAATGTTTGAAGCTACTGACTGAATGAAAGGAGCTGGCATCTCACTCTCTTTGAATCTTCTTTATCATGCTAGGATTAGCAGGAAAAAGCAAAATATTTCAGAATTGCACCTTGCAATGTGGAGATATTACTGTTTGTGCATTTACAATATTCATTGATTTTTGCCATTGAAAAACATGTTTTTCATATACCAGAAATGTTTGAAGCTACTGACTGAATGAAAGGAGCTGGCATCTCACTCTCCTTGAATCTTCTTTATCATGCTAGGATTAACAGGAAAAAGCAAAAAATTTCAGAATTGCACCTTGCAATGTGGAGATATTACTGTTTGTGCATTTACAATATTCATTGATTTTTGCCATTGAAAAACATGTTTTTCATATACCAGAAATGTTTGAAGCTACTGACTGAATGAAAGGAGCTGGCATCTCACTCTCTTTGAATCTTCTTTATCATGCTAGGATTAACAGGAAAAAGCAAAAAATTTCAGAATTGCACCTTGCAATGTGGAGATATTACTGTTTGTGCATTTACAATATTCATTGATTTTTGCCATTGAAAAACGTCCAGAAATGTTTGAAGCTACTGACTGAATGAAAGGAGCTGGCATCTCACTCTCTTTGAATCTTCTTTATCATGCTAGGATTAGCAGGAAAAAGCAAAAAATTTCAGAATTGCACCTTGCAATGTGGAGATATTACTGTTTGTGCATTTACAATATTCATTGATTTTTGCCATTGAAAAACATGTTTTTCATATACCAGAAATGTTTGAAGCTACTGACTGAATGAAAGGAGCTGGCATCTCACTCTCTTTGAATCTTCTTTATCATGCTAGGATTAGCAGGAAAAAGCAAAATATTTCAGAATTGCACCTTGCAATGTGGAGATATTACTGTTTGTGCATTTACAATATTCATTGATTTTTGCCATTGAAAAACATGTTTTTCATATACCAGAAATGTTTGAAGCTACTGACTGAATGAAAGGAGCTGGCATCTCACTCTCTTTGAATCTTCTTTATCATGCTAGGATTAACAGGAAAAAGCAAAAAATTTCAGAATTGCACCTTGCAATGTGGAGATATTACTGTTTGTGCATTTACAATATTCATTGATTTTTGCCATTGAAAAACATGTTTTTCATATACCAGAAATGTTTGAAGCTACTGACTGAATGAAAGGAGCTGGCATCTCACTCTCTTTGAATCTTCTTTATCATGCTAGGATTAACAGGAAAAAGCTAAAAATTTCAGAATTGCACCGTGCAATGTGGAGATATTACTGTTTGTGCATTTACAATATTCATTGATTTTTGCCATTGAAAAACATGTTTTTCATATACCAGAAATGTTTGAAGCTACTGACTGAATGAAAGGAGCTGGCATCTCACTCTCTTTGAATCTTCTTTATCATGCTAGGATTAGCAGGAAAAAGCAAAAAATTTCAGAATTGCACAGAATTGCACCTTGCAATGTGGAGATATTACTGTTTGTGCATTTACAATATTCATTGATTTTTGCCATTGAAAAACATGTTTTTCATATACCAGAAATGTTTGAAGCTACTGACTGAATGAAAGGAGCTGGCATCTCACTCTCTTTGAATCTTCTTTATCATGCTAGGATTAACAGGAAAAAGCAAAAAATTTCAGAATTGCACCTTGCAATGTGGAGATATTACTGTTTGTGCATTTACAATATTCATTGATTTTTGCCATTGAAAAACATGTTTTTCATATACCAGAAATGTTTGAAGCTACTGACTGAATGAAAGGAGCTGGCATCTCACTCTCTTTGAATCTTCTTTATCATGCTAGGATTAACAGGAAAAAGCTAAAAATTTCAGAATTGCACCGTGCAATGTGGAGATATTACTGTTTGTGCATTTACAATATTCATTGATTTTTGCCATTGAAAAACATGTTTTTCATATACCAGAAATGTTTGAAGCTACTGACTGAATGAAAGGAGCTGGCATCTCACTCTCTTTGAATCTTCTTTATCATGCTAGGAATAGCAGGAAAAAGCAAAAAATTTCAGAATTGCACCTTGCAATGTGGAGATATTACTGTTTGTGCATTTACAATATTCATTGATTTTTGCCATTGAAAAACATGTTTTTCATATACCAGAAATGTTTGAAGCTACTGACTGAATGAAAGGAGCTGGCATCTCACTCTCTTTGAATCTTCTTTATCATGCTAGGATTAACAGGAAAAAGCTAAAAATTTCAGAATTGCACCGTGCAATGTGGAGATATTACTGTTTGTGCATTTACAATATTCATTGATTTTTGCCATTGAAAAACATGTTTTTCATATACCAGAAATGTTTGAAGCTACTGACTGAATGAAAGGAGCTGGCATCTCACTCTGAATCTTCTTTATCATGCTAGGATTAGCAGGAAAAAGCAAAAAATTTCAGAATTGCACCTTGCAATGTGGAGATATTACTGTTTGTGCATTTACAATATTCATTGATTTTTGCCATTGAAAAACATGTTTTTCATATACCAGAAATGTTTGAAGCTACTGACTGAATGAAAGGAGCTGGCATCTCACTCTCTTTGAATCTTCTTTATCATGCTAGGATTAACAGGAAAAAGCAAAAAATTTCAGAATTGCACCTTGCAATGTGGAGATATTACTGTTTGTGCATTTACAATATTCATTGATTTTTGCCATTGAAAAACATGTTTTTCATATACCAGAAATGTTTGAAGCTACTGACTGAATGAAAGGAGCTGGCATCTCACTCTCTTTGAATCTTCTTTATCATGCTAGGATTAACAGGAAAAAGCTAAAAATTTCAGAATTGCACCGTGCAATGTGGAGATATTACTGTTTGTGCATTTACAATATTCATTGATTTTTGCCATTGAAAAACATGTTTTTCATATACCAGAAATGTTTGAAGCTACTGACTGAATGAAAGGAGCTGGCATCTCACTCTCTTTGAATCTTCTTTATCATGCTAGGATTAGCAGGAAAAAGCAAAAAATTTCAGAATTGCACCGTGCAATGTGGAGATATTACTGTTTGTGCATTTACAATATTCATTGATTTTTGCCATTGAAAAACATGTTTTTCATATACCAGAAATGTTTGAAGCTACTGACTGAATGAAAGGAGCTGGCATCTCACTCTGAATCTTCTTTATCATGCTAGGATTAGCAGGAAAAAGCAAAAAATTTCAGAATTGCACCTTGCAATGTGGAGATATTACTGTTTGTGCATTTACAATATTCATTGATTTTTGCCATTGAAAAACATGTTTTTCATATACCAGAAATGTTTGAAGCTACTGACTGAATGAAAGGAGCTGGCATCTCACTCTCTTTGAATCTTCTTTATCATGCTAGGATTAACAGGAAAAAGCAAAAAATTTCAGAATTGCACCTTGCAATGTGGAGATATTACTGTTTGTGCATTTACAATATTCATTGATTTTTGCCATTGAAAAACATGTTTTTCATATACCAGAAATGTTTGAAGCTACTGACTGAATGAAAGGAGCTGGCATCTCACTCTCTTTGAATCTTCTTTATCATGCTAGGATTAACAGGAAAAAGCTAAAAATTTCAGAATTGCACCGTGCAATGTGGAGATATTACTGTTTGTGCATTTACAATATTCATTGATTTTTGCCATTGAAAAACATGTTTTTCATATACCAGAAATGTTTGAAGCTACTGACTGAATGAAAGGAGCTGGCATCTCACTCTCTTTGAATCTTCTTTATCATGCTAGGATTAGCAGGAAAAAGCAAAAAATTTCAGAATTGCACCGTGCAATGTGGAGATATTACTGTTTGTGCATTTACAATATTCATTGATTTTTGCCATTGAAAAACATGTTTTTCATATACCAGAAATGTTTGAAGCTACTGACTGAATGAAAGGAGCTGGCATCTCACTCTCTTTGAATCTTCTTTATCATGCTAGGATTAGCAGGAAAAAGCAAAAAATTTCAGAATTGCACCTTGCAATGTGGAGATATTACTGTTTGTGCATTTACAATATTCATTGATTTTTGCCATTGAAAAACATGTTTTTCATATACCAGAAATGTTTGAAGCTACTGACTGAATGAAAGGAGCTGGCATCTCACTCTCTTTGAATCTTCTTTATCATGCTAGGATTAACAGGAAAAAGCTAAAAATTTCAGAATTGCACCGTGCAATGTGGAGATATTACTGTTTGTGCATTTACAATATTCATTGATTTTTGCCATTGAAAAACATGTTTTTCATATACCAGAAATGTTTGAAGCTACTGACTGAATGAAAGGAGCTGGCATCTCACTCTCTTTGAATCTTCTTTATCATGCTAGGATTAGCAGGAAAAAGCAAAAAATTTCAGAATTGCACCTTGCAATGTGGAGATATTACTGTTTGTGCATTTACAATATTCATTGATTTTTGCCATTGAAAAACATGTTTTTCATATACCAGAAATGTTTGAAGCTACTGACTGAATGAAAGGAGCTGGCATCTCACTCTCTTTGAATCTTCTTTATCATGCTAGGATTAACAGGAAAAAGCAAAAAATTTCAGAATTGCACCTTGCAATGTGGAGATATTACTGTTTGTGCATTTACAATATTCATTGATTTTTGCCATTGAAAAACATGTTTTTCATATACCAGAAATGTTTGAAGCTACTGACTGAATGAAAGGAGCTGGCATCTCACTCTCTTTGAATCTTCTTTATCATGCTAGGATTAACAGGAAAAAGCTAAAAATTTCAGAATTGCACCGTGCAATGTGGAGATATTACTGTTTGTGCATTTACAATATTCATTGATTTTTGCCATTGAAAAACATGTTTTTCATATACCAGAAATGTTTGAAGCTACTGACTGAATGAAAGGAGCTGGCATCTCACTCTCTTTGAATCTTCTTTATCATGCTAGGATTAGCAGGAAAAAGCAAAAAATTTCAGAATTGCACCTTGCAATGTGGAGATATTACTGTTTGTGCATTTACAATATTCATTGATTTTTGCCATTGAAAAACATGTTTTTCATATACCAGAAATGTTTGAAGCTACTGACTGAATGAAAGGAGCTGGCATCTCACTCTCTTTGAATCTTCTTTATCATGCTAGGATTAACAGGAAAAAGCTAAAAATTTCAGAATTGCACCGTGCAATGTGGAGATATTACTGTTTGTGCATTTACAATATTCATTGATTTTTGCCATTGAAAAACATGTTTTTCATATACCAGAAATGTTTGAAGCTACTGACTGAATGAAAGGAGCTGGCATCTCACTCTGAATCTTCTTTATCATGCTAGGATTAGCAGGAAAAAGCAAAAAATTTCAGAATTGCACCTTGCAATGTGGAGATATTACTGTTTGTGCATTTACAATATTCATTGATTTTTGCCATTGAAAAACATGTTTTTCATATACCAGAAATGTTTGAAGCTACTGACTGAATGAAAGGAGCTGGCATCTCACTCTCTTTGAATCTTCTTTATCATGCTAGGATTAACAGGAAAAAGCAAAAAATTTCAGAATTGCACCTTGCAATGTGGAGATATTACTGTTTGTGCATTTACAATATTCATTGATTTTTGCCATTGAAAAACATGTTTTTCATATACCAGAAATGTTTGAAGCTACTGACTGAATGAAAGGAGCTGGCATCTCACTCTCTTTGAATCTTCTTTATCATGCTAGGATTAACAGGAAAAAGCTAAAAATTTCAGAATTGCACCGTGCAATGTGGAGATATTACTGTTTGTGCATTTACAATATTCATTGATTTTTGCCATTGAAAAACATGTTTTTCATATACCAGAAATGTTTGAAGCTACTGACTGAATGAAAGGAGCTGGCATCTCACTCTCTTTGAATCTTCTTTATCATGCTAGGATTAGCAGGAAAAAGCAAAAAATTTCAGAATTGCACCTTGCAATGTGGAGATATTACTGTTTGTGCATTTACAATATTCATTAATTTTTGCCATTGAAAAACGTCCAGAAATGTTTGAAGCTACTGACTGAATGAAAGGAGCTGGCATCTCACTCTCTTTGAATCTTCTTTATCATGCTAGGATTAGCAGGAAAAAGCAAAAAATTTCATTTCAGAATTGCACCTTGCAATGTGGAGATATTACTGTTGTGCATTTTACAATATTCATTGATTTTTGCCATTGAAAACATGTTTTTCATATACCAGAAATGTTTGAATCTACTGACTGAATGAAAGGAGCTGGCATCTCACTCTCTTTGAATCTTCTTTAACATGCTAGGATTAGCAGGAAAAAGCAAAATATTTCAGAATTGCACCTTGCAATGTGGAGATATTACTGTTTGTGCATTTACAATATTCATTGATTTTTGCCATTGAAAAACATGTTTTTCATATACCAGAAATGTTTGAAGCTACTGACTGAATGAAAGGAGCTGGCATCTCACTCTCTTTGAATCTTCTTTATCATGCTAGGATTAACAGGAAAAAGCAAAAAAATTTCAGAATTGCACCTTGCAATGTGGAGATATTACTGTTTGTGCATTTACAATATTCATTGATTTTTGCCATTGAAAACATGTTTTTCATATACCAGAAATGTTTGAAGCTACTGACTGAATGAAAGGAGCTGGCATCTCACTCTCTTTGAATCTTCTTTATCATGCTAGGATTAGCAGGAAAAGCAAAAAATTTCAGAATTGCACCTTGCAATGTGGAGATATTACTGTTTGTGCATTTACAATATTCATTAATTTTTGCCATTGAAAAACGTCCAGAAATGTTTGAAGCTACAGACTGAATGAAAGGAGCTGGCATCTCACTCTCTTTGAATCTTCTTTATCATGCTAGGATTAGCAGAAAAAGCAAAAAATTTCAGAATTGCACCTTGCAATGTGGAGATATTACTGTTTGTGCATTTACAATATTCATTGATTTTTGCCATTTGAAAAACATGTTTTTCATATACCAGAAATGTTTGAAGCTACAGACTGAATGAAAGGAGCTGGCATCTCACTCTCTTTGAATCTTCTTTTCATGCTAGGATTAGCAGGAAAAAGCAAAAAATTTCAGAATTGCACCTTGCAATGTGGAGATATTACTGTTTGTGCATTTACAATATTCATTGATTTTGCCATTGAAAAACGTCCAGAAATGTTTGAAGCTACTGACTGAATGAAAGGAGCTGGCATTCTCACTCTCTTTGAATCTTCTTTATCATGCTAGGATTAACAGGAAAAAGCTAAAAATTTCAGAATTGCACCGTGCAATGTGGAGATATTACTGTTTGTGCATTTACAATATTCATTGATTTTTGCCATTGAAAAACATGTTTTTCATATACCAGAAATGTTTGAAGCTACTGACTGAATGAAAGGAGCTGGCATCTCACTCTCTTTGTATCTTCTTTATCATGCTAGGATTAGCAGGAAAAAGCAAAAAATTTCAGAATTGCACCTTGCAATGTGGAGATATTACTGTTTGTGCATTTACAATATTCATTGATTTTTGCCATTGAAAACATGTTTTTCATATACCAGAAATGTTTGAAGCTACTGACTGAATGAAAGGAGCTGGCATCTCACTCTCTTGGAATCTTCTTTATCATGCTAGGATTAACAGGAAAAAGCAAAAAATTTCAGAATTGCACCTTGCAACTGTGGAGATATTACTGTTTGTGCATTTACAATATTCATTGATTTTTGCCATTGAAAAACATGTTTTTCATATACCAGAAATGTTTGAAGCTACTGACTGAATGAAAGGAGCTGGCATCTCACTCTCTTTGAATCTTCTTTATCATGGTAGGATTAACAGGAAAAAGCAAAAAATTTCAGAATTGCACCTTGCAATGTGGAGATATTACTGTTTGTGCATTTACAATATTCATTGATTTTTGCCATTGAAAAACATGTTTTTCATATACCAGAAATGTTTGAAGCTACTGACTGAATGAAAGGAGCTGGCATCTCACTCTCTTTGAATCTTCTTTATCATGCTAGGATTAACAGGAAAAAGCTAAAAATTTCAGAATTGCACCGTGCAATGTGGAGATATTACTGTTTGTGCATTTACAATATTCATTGATTTTTGCCATTGAAAAACATGTTTTTCATATACCAGAAATGTTTGAAGCTACTGACTGAATGAAAGGAGCTGGCATCTCACTCTCTTTGAATCTTCTTTATCATGCTAGGATTAGCCAGAAAAAGCAAAAAATTTCAGAATTGCACCTTGCAATGTGGAGATATTACTGTTTGTGCATTTACAATATTCATTGATTTTTGCCATTGAAAAACATGTTTTCATATACCAGAAATGTTTGAAGCTACTGACTGAATGAAAGGAGCTGGCATCTCACTCTCTTTGAATCTTCTTTATCATGCTAGGATTAACAGGAAAAAGCAAAAAATTTCAGAATTGCACCTTGCAATGTGGAGATATTACTGTTTGTGCATTTACAATATTCATTGATTTTGCCATTGAAAAACATGTTTTTCATATACCAGAAATGTTTGAAGCTACTGACTGAATGAAAGGAGCTGGCATCTCACTCTCTTTGAATCTTCTTTATCATGCTAGGATTAACAGGAAAAAGCTAAAAATTTCAGAATTGCACCGTGCAATGTGGAGATATTACTGTTTGTGCATTTACAATATTCATTGATTTTTGCCATTGAAAAACATGTTTTTCATATACCAGAAATGTTTGAAGCTACTGACTGAATGAAAGGAGCTGGCATCTCACTCTCTTTGAATCTTCTTTATCATGCTAGGATTAGCAGGAAAAAGCAAAAAATTTCAGAATTGCACCTTGCAATGTGGAGATATTACTGTTTGTGCATTTACAATATTCATTGATTTTTGCCATTGAAAAACGTCCAGAAATGTTTGAAGCTACTGACTGAATGAAAGGAGCTGGCATCTCACTCTCTTTGAATCTTCTTTATCATGCTAGGATTAACAGGAAAAAGCTAAAAATTTCAGAATTGCACCGTGCAATGTGGAGATATTACTGTTTGTGCATTTACAATATTCATTGATTTTTGCCATTGAAAAACATGTTTTTCATATACCAGAAATGTTTGAAGCTACTGACTGAATGAAAGGAGCTGGCATCTCACTCTCTTTGTATCTTCTTTATCATGCTAGGATTAGCAGGAAAAAGCAAAAAATTTCAGAATTGCACCTTGCAATGTGGAGATATTACTGTTTGTGCATTTACAATATTCATTGATTTTTGCCATTGAAAAACATGTTTTTCATATACCAGAAATGTTTGAAGCTACTGACTGAATGAAAGGAGCTGGCATCTCACTCTCTTGGAATCTTCTTTATCATGCTAGGATTAACAGGAAAAAGCAAAAAATTTCAGAATTGCACCTTGCAATGTGGAGATATTACTGTTTGTGCATTTACAATATTCATTGATTTTTGCCATTGAAAAACATGTTTTTCATATACCAGAAATGTTTGAAGCTACTGACTGAATGAAAGGAGCTGGCATCTCACTCTCTTTGAATCTTCTTTATCATGCTAGGATTAACAGGAAAAAGCAAAAAATTTCAGAATTGCACCTTGCAATGTGGAGATATTACTGTTTGTGCATTTACAATATTCATTGATTTTTGCCATTGAAAAACATGTTTTTCATATACCAGAAATGTTTGAAGCTACTGACTGAATGAAAGGAGCTGGCATCTCACTCTCTTTGAATCTTCTTTATCATGCTAGGATTAACAGGAAAAAGCTAAAAATTTCAGAATTGCACCGTGCAATGTGGAGATATTACTGTTTGTGCATTTACAATATTCATTGATTTTTGCCATTGAAAAACATGTTTTTCATATACCAGAAATGTTTGAAGCTACTGACTGAATGAAAGGAGCTGGCATCTCACTCTCTTTGAATCTTCTTTATCATGCTAGGATTAGCAGGAAAAAGCAAAAAATTTCAGAATTGCACCTTGCAATGTGGAGATATTACTGTTTGTGCATTTACAATATTCATTGATTTTTGCCATTGAAAAACATGTTTTTCATATACCAGAAATGTTTGAAGCTACTGACTGAATGAAAGGAGCTGGCATCTCACTCTCTTTGAATCTTCTTTATCATGCTAGGATTAGCAGGAAAAAGCAAAAAATTTCAGAATTGCACCTTGCAATGTGGAGATATTACTGTTTGTGCATTTACAATATTCATTGATTTTTGCCATTGAAAAACATGTTTTTCATATACCAGAAATGTTTGAAGCTACTGACTGAATGAAAGGAGCTGGCATCTCACTCTCTTTGAATCTTCTTTATCATGCTAGGATTAACAGGAAAAAGCTAAAAATTTCAGAATTGCACCGTGCAATGTGGAGATATTACTGTTTGTGCATTTACAATATTCATTGATTTTTGCCATTGAAAAACATGTTTTTCATATACCAGAAATGTTTGAAGCTACTGACTGAATGAAAGGAGCTGGCATCTCACTCTCTTTGAATCTTCTTTATCATGCTAGGATTAGCAGGAAAAAGCAAAAAATTTCAGAATTTCACCTTGCAATGTGGAGATATTACTGTTTGTGCATTTACAATATTCATTGATTTTTGCCATTGAAAAACATGTTTTTCATATACCAGAAATGTTTGAAGCTACTGACTGAATGAAAGGAGCTGGCATCTCACTCTCTTTGAATCTTCTTTATCATGCTAGGATTAACAGGAAAAAGCAAAAAATTTCAGAATTGCACCTTGCAATGTGGAGATATTACTGTTTGTGCATTTACAATATTCATTGATTTTTGCCATTGAAAAACATGTTTTTCATATACCAGAAATGTTTGAAGCTACTGACTGAATGAAAGGAGCTGGCATCTCACTCTCTTTGAATCTTCTTTATCATGCTAGGATTAACAGGAAAAAGCTAAAAATTTCAGAATTGCACCGTGCAATGTGGAGATATTACTGTTTGTGCATTTACAATATTCATTGATTTTTGCCATTGAAAAACATGTTTTTCATATACCAGAAATGTTTGAAGCTACTGACTGAATGAAAGGAGCTGGCATCTCACTCTCTTTGAATCTTCTTTATCATGCTAGGATTAGCAGGAAAAAGCAAAAAATTTCAGAATTGCACCTTGCAATGTGGAGATATTACTGTTTGTGCATTTACAATATTCATTGATTTTTGCCATTGAAAAACATGTTTTTCATATACCAGAAATGTTTGAAGCTACTGACTGAATGAAAGGAGCTGGCATCTCACTCTCTTTGAATCTTCTTTATCATGCTAGGATTAACAGGAAAAAGCAAAAATTTTCAGAATTGCACCGTGCAATGTGGAGATATTACTGTTTGTGCATTTACAATATTCATTGATTTTTGCCATTGAAAAACATGTTTTTCATATACCAGAAATGTTTGAAGCTACTGACTGAATGAAAGGAGCTGGCATCTCACTCTGAATCTTCTTTATCATGCTAGGATTAGCAGGAAAAAGCAAAAAATTTCAGAATTGTACCTTGCAATGTGGAGATATTACTGTTTGTGCATTTACAATATTCATTGATTTTTGCCATTGAAAAACATGTTTTTCATATACCAGAAATGTTTGAAGCTACTGACTGAATGAAAGGAGCTGGCATCTCACTCTCTTTGAATCTTATTTATCATGCTAGGATTAACAGGAAAAAGCAAAAAATTTCAGAATTGCACCTTGCAATGTGGAGATATTACTGTTTGTGCATTTACAATATTCATTGATTTTTGCCATTGAAAAACATGTTTTTCATATACCAGAAATGTTTGAAGCTACTGACTGAATGAAAGGAGCTGGCATCTCACTCTCTTTGAATCTTCTTTATCATGCTAGGATTAACAGGAAAAAGCTAAAAATTTCAGAATTGCACCGTGCAATGTGGAGATATTACTGTTTGTGCATTTACAATATTCATTGATTTTTGCCATTGAAAAACATGTTTTTCATATACCAGAAATGTTTGAAGCTACTGACTGAATGAAAGGAGCTGGCATCTCACTCTCTTTGAATCTTCTTTATCATGCTAGGATTAGCAGGAAAAAGCAAAAAATTTCAGAATTGCACCTTGCAATGTGGAGATATTACTGTTTGTGCATTTACAATATTCATTGATTTTTGCCATTGAAAAACATGTTTTTCATATACCAGAAATGTTTGAAGCTACTGACTGAATGAAAGGAGCTGGCATCTCACTCTCTTTGAATCTTCTTTATCATGCTAGGATTAGCAGGAAAAAGCAAAAAATTTCAGAATTGCACCTTGCAATGTGGAGATATTACTGTTTGTGCATTTACAATATTCATTAATTTTTGCCATTGAAAAACGTCCAGAAATGTTTGAAGCTACTGACTGAATGAAAGGAGCTGGCATCTCACTCTCTTTGAATCTTCTTTATCATGCTAGGATTAGCAGGAAAAAGCAAAAAATTTCAGAATTGCACCTTGCAATGTGGAGATATTACTGTTTGTGCATTTACAATATTCATTGATTTTTGCCATTGAAAAACATGTTTTTCATATACCAGAAATGTTTGAAGCTACTGACTGAATGAAAGGAGCTGGCATCTCACTCTCTTTGAATCTTCTTTATCATGCTAGGATTAACAGGAAAAAGCAAAAAATTTCAGAATTGCACCTTGCAATGTGGAGATATTACTGTTTGTGCATTTACAATATTCATTGATTTTTGCCATTGAAAAACATGTTTTTCATATACCAGAAATGTTTGAAGCTACTGACTGAATGAAAGGAGCTGGCATCTCACTCTCTTTGAATCTTCTTTATCATGCTAGGATTAACAGGAAAAAGCTAAAAATTTCAGAATTGCACCGTGCAATGTGGAGATATTACTGTTTGTGCATTTACAATATTCATTGATTTTTGCCATTGAAAAACATGTTTTTCATATACCAGAAATGTTTGAATCTACTGACTGAATGAAAGGAGCTGGCATCTCACTCTCTTTGAATCTTCTTTATCATGCTAGGATTAGCAGGAAAAAGCAAAAAATTTCAGAATTGCACCTTGCAATGTGGAGATATTACTGTTTGTGCATTTACAATATTCATTGATTTTTGCCATTGAAAAACGTCCAGAAATGTTTGAAGCTACTGACTGAATGAAAGGAGCTGGCATCTCACTCTCTTTGAATCTTCTTTATCATGCTAGGATTAACAGGAAAAAGCTAAAAATTTCAGAATTGCACCGTGCAATGTGGAGATATTACTGTTTGTGCATTTACAATATTCATTGATTTTTGCCATTGAAAAACATGTTTTTCATATACCAGAAATGTTTGAAGCTACTGACTGAATGAAAGGAGCTGGCATCTCACTCTCTTTGTATCTTCTTTATCATGCTAGGATTAGCAGGAAAAAGCAAAAAATTTCAGAATTGCACCTTGCAATGTGGAGATATTACTGTTTGTGCATTTACAATATTCATTGATTTTTGCCATTGAAAAACATGTTTTTCATATACCAGAAATGTTTGAAGCTACTGACTGAATGAAAGGAGCTGGCATCTCACTCTCTTGGAATCTTCTTTATCATGCTAGGATTAACAGGAAAAAGCAAAAAATTTCAGAATTGCACCTTGCAATGTGGAGATATTACTGTTTGTGCATTTACAATATTCATTGATTTTTGCCATTGAAAAACATGTTTTTCATATACCAGAAATGTTTGAAGCTACTGACTGAATGAAAGGAGCTGGCATCTCACTCTCTTTGAATCTTCTTTATCATGCTAGGATTAACAGGAAAAAGCAAAAAATTTCAGAATTGCACCTTGCAATGTGGAGATATTACTGTTTGTGCATTTACAATATTCATTGATTTTTGCCATTGAAAAACATGTTTTTCATATACCAGAAATGTTTGAAGCTACTGACTGAATGAAAGGAGCTGGCATCTCACTCTCTTTGAATCTTCTTTATCATGCTAGGATTAACAGGAAAAAGCTAAAAATTTCAGAATTGCACCGTGCAATGTGGAGATATTACTGTTTGTGCATTTACAATATTCATTGATTTTTGCCATTGAAAAACATGTTTTTCATATACCAGAAATGTTTGAAGCTACTGACTGAATGAAAGGAGCTGGCATCTCACTCTCTTTGAATCTTCTTTATCATGCTAGGATTAGCAGGAAAAAGCAAAAAATTTCAGAATTGCACCTTGCAATGTGGAGATATTACTGTTTGTGCATTTACAATATTCATTGATTTTTGCCATTGAAAAACATGTTTTTCATATACCAGAAATGTTTGAAGCTACTGACTGAATGAAAGGAGCTGGCATCTCACTCTCTTTGAATCTTCTTTATCATGCTAGGATTAACAGGAAAAAGCAAAAAATTTCAGAATTGCACCTTGCAATGTGGAGATATTACTGTTTGTGCATTTACAATATTCATTGATTTTTGCCATTGAAAAACATGTTTTTCATATACCAGAAATGTTTGAAGCTACTGACTGAATGAAAGGAGCTGGCATCTCACTCTCTTTGAATCTTCTTTATCATGCTAGGATTAACAGGAAAAAGCTAAAAATTTCAGAATTGCACCGTGCAATGTGGAGATATTACTGTTTGTGCATTTACAATATTCATTGATTTTTGCCATTGAAAAACATGTTTTTCATATACCAGAAATGTTTGAAGCTACTGACTGAATGAAAGGAGCTGGCATCTCACTCTCTTTGAATCTTCTTTATCATGCTAGGATTAGCAGGAAAAAGCAAAAAATTTCAGAATTGCACCTTGCAATGTGGAGATATTACTGTTTGTGCATTTACAATATTCATTGATTTTTGCCATTGAAAAACATGTTTTTCATATACCAGAAATGTTTGAAGCTACTGACTGAATGAAAGGAGCTGGCATCTCACTCTCTTTGAATCTTCTTTATCATGCTAGGATTAACAGGAAAAAGCTAAAAATTTCAGAATTGCACCGTGCAATGTGGAGATATTACTGTTTGTGCATTTACAATATTCATTGATTTTTGCCATTGAAAAACATGTTTTTCATATACCAGAAATGTTTGAAGCTACTGACTGAATGAAAGGAGCTGGCATCTCACTCTGAATCTTCTTTATCATGCTAGGATTAGCAGGAAAAAGCAAAAAATTTCAGAATTGTACCTTGCAATATGGAGATATTACTGTTTGTGCATTTACAATATTCATTGATTTTTGCCATTGAAAAACATGTTTTTCATATACCAGAAATGTTTGAAGCTACTGACTGAATGAAAGGAGCTGGCATCTCACTCTCTTTGAATCTTATTTATCATGCTAGGATTAACAGGAAAAAGCAAAAAATTTCAGAATTGCACCTTGCAATGTGGAGATATTACTGTTTGTGCATTTACAATATTCATTGATTTTTGCCATTGAAAAACATGTTTTTCATATACCAGAAATGTTTGAAGCTACTGACTGAATGAAAGGAGCTGGCATCTCACTCTCTTTGAATCTTCTTTATCATGCTAGGATTAACAGGAAAAAGCTAAAAATTTCAGAATTGCACCGTGCAATGTGGAGATATTACTGTTTGTGCATTTACAATATTCATTGATTTTTGCCATTGAAAAACATGTTTTTCATATACCAGAAATGTTTGAAGCTACTGACTGAATGAAAGGAGCTGGCATCTCACTCTCTTTGAATCTTCTTTATCATGCTAGGATTAGCAGGAAAAAGCAAAAAATTTCAGAATTGCACCTTGCAATGTGGAGATATTACTGTTTGTGCATTTACAATATTCATTGATTTTTGCCATTGAAAAACATGTTTTTCATATACCAGAAATGTTTGAAGCTACTGACTGAATGAAAGGAGCTGGCATCTCACTCTCTTTGAATCTTCTTTATCATGCTAGGATTAGCAGGAAAAAGCAAAAAATTTCAGAATTGCACCTTGCAATGTGGAGATATTACTGTTTGTGCATTTACAATATTCATTAATTTTTGCCATTGAAAAACGTCCAGAAATGTTTGAAGCTACTGACTGAATGAAAGGAGCTGGCATCTCACTCTCTTTGAATCTTCTTTATCATGCTAGGATTAGCAGGAAAAAGCAAAAAATTTCAGAATTGCACCTTGCAATGTGGAGATATTACTGTTTGTGCATTTACAATATTCATTGATTTTTGCCATTGAAAAACATGTTTTTCATATACCAGAAATGTTTGAAGCTACTGACTGAATGAAAGGAGCTGGCATCTCACTCTCTTTGAATCTTCTTTATCATGCTAGGATTAGCAGGAAAAAGCAAAATATTTCAGAATTGCACCTTGCAATGTGGAGATATTACTGTTTGTGCATTTACAATATTCATTGATTTTTGCCATTGAAAAACATGTTTTTCATATACCAGAAATGTTTGAAGCTACTGACTGAATGAAAGGAGCTGGCATCTCACTCTCTTTGAATCTTCTTTATCATGCTAGGATTAACAGGAAAAAGCAAAAAATTTCAGAATTGCACCTTGCAATGTGGAGATATTACTGTTTGTGCATTTACAATATTCATTGATTTTTGCCATTGAAAAACATGTTTTTCATATACCAGAAATGTTTGAAGCTACTGACTGAATGAAAGGAGCTGGCATCTCACTCTCTTTGAATCTTCTTTATCATGCTAGGATTAGCAGGAAAAAGCAAAAAATTTCAGAATTGCACCTTGCAATGTGGAGATATTACTGTTTGTGCATTTACAATATTCATTAATTTTTGCCATTGAAAAACGTCCAGAAATGTTTGAAGCTACTGACTGAATGAATGGAGCTGGCATCTCACTCTCTTTGAATCTTCTTTATCATGCTAGGATTAGCAGGAAAAAGCAAAAAATTTCAGAATTGCACCTTGCAATGTGGAGATATTACTGTTTGTGCATTTACAATATTCATTAATTTTTGCCATTGAAAAACGTCCAGAAATGTTTGAAGCTACTGACTGAATGAAAGGAGCTGGCATCTCACTCTCTTTGAATCTTCTTTATCATGCTAGGATTAGCAGGAAAAAGCAAAAAATTTCAGAATTGCACCTTGCAATGTGGAGATATTACTGTTTGTGCATTTACAATATTCATTGATTTTTGCCATTGAAAAACATGTTTTTCATATACCAGAAATGTTTGAAGCTACTGACTGAATGAAAGGAGCTGGCATCTCACTCTCTTTGAATCTTCTTTTTCATGCTAGGATTAACAGGAAAAAGCAAAAAATTTCAGAATTGCACCTTGCAATGTGGAGATATTACTGTTTGTGCATTTACAATATTCATTGATTTTTGCCATTGAAAAACATGTTTTTCATATACCAGAAATGTTTGAAGCTACTGACTGAATGAAAGGAGCTGGCATCTCACTCTCTTTGAATCTTCTTTATCATGCTAGGATTAACAGGAAAAAGCTAAAAATTTCAGAATTGCACCGTGCAATGTGGAGATATTACTGTTTGTGCATTTACAATATTCATTGATTTTTGCCATTGAAAAACATGTTTTTCATATACCAGAAATGTTTGAATCTACTGACTGAATGAAAGGAGCTGGCATCTCACTCTCTTTGAATCTTCTTTATCATGCTAGGATTAGCAGGAAAAAGCAAAAAATTTCAGAATTGCACCTTGCAATGTGGAGATATTACTGTTTGTGCATTTACAATATTCATTGATTTTTGCCATTGAAAAACGTCCAGAAATGTTTGAAGCTACTGACTGAATGAAAGGAGCTGGCATCTCACTCTCTTTGAATCTTCTTTATCATGCTAGGATTAACAGGAAAAAGCTAAAAATTTCAGAATTGCACCGTGCAATGTGGAGATATTACTGTTTGTGCATTTACAATATTCATTGATTTTTGCCATTGAAAAACATGTTTTTCATATACCAGAAATGTTTGAAGCTACTGACTGAATGAAAGGAGCTGGCATCTCACTCTCTTTGTATCTTCTTTATCATGCTAGGATTAGCAGGAAAAAGCAAAAAATTTCAGAATTGCACCTTGCAATGTGGAGATATTACTGTTTGTGCATTTACAATATTCATTGATTTTTGCCATTGAAAAACATGTTTTTCATATACCAGAAATGTTTGAAGCTACTGACTGAATGAAAGGAGCTGGCATCTCACTCTCTTGGAATCTTCTTTATCATGCTAGGATTAACAGGAAAAAGCAAAAAATTTCAGAATTGCACCTTGCAATGTGGAGATATTACTGTTTGTGCATTTACAATATTCATTGATTTTTGCCATTGAAAAACATGTTTTTCATATACCAGAAATGTTTGAAGCTACTGACTGAATGAAAGGAGCTGGCATCTCACTCTCTTTGAATCTTCTTTATCATGCTAGGATTAACAGGAAAAAGCAAAAAATTTCAGAATTGCACCTTGCAATGTGGAGATATTACTGTTTGTGCATTTACAATATTCATTGATTTTTGCCATTGAAAAACATGTTTTTCATATACCAGAAATGTTTGAAGCTACTGACTGAATGAAAGGAGCTGGCATCTCACTCTCTTTGAATCTTCTTTATCATGCTAGGATTAACAGGAAAAAGCTAAAAATTTCAGAATTGCACCGTGCAATGTGGAGATATTACTGTTTGTGCATTTACAATATTCATTGATTTTTGCCATTGAAAAACATGTTTTTCATATACCAGAAATGTTTGAAGCTACTGACTGAATGAAAGGAGCTGGCATCTCACTCTCTTTGAATCTTCTTTATCATGCTAGGATTAGCAGGAAAAAGCAAAAAATTTCAGAATTGCACCTTGCAATGTGGAGATATTACTGTTTGTGCATTTACAATATTCATTGATTTTTGCCATTGAAAAACATGTTTTTCATATACCAGAAATGTTTGAAGCTACTGACTGAATGAAAGGAGCTGGCATCTCACTCTCTTTGAATCTTCTTTATCATGCTAGGATTAACAGGAAAAAGCAAAAAATTTCAGAATTGCACCTTGCAATGTGGAGATATTACTGTTTGTGCATTTACAATATTCATTGATTTTTGCCATTGAAAAACATGTTTTTCATATACCAGAAATGTTTGAAGCTACTGACTGAATGAAAGGAGCTGGCATCTCACTCTCTTTGAATCTTCTTTATCATGCTAGGATTAACAGGAAAAAGCTAAAAATTTCAGAATTGCACCGTGCAATGTGGAGATATTACTGTTTGTGCATTTACAATATTCATTGATTTTTGCCATTGAAAAACATGTTTTTCATATACCAGAAATGTTTGAAGCTGCTGACTGAATGAAAGGAGCTGGCATCTCACTCTCTTTGAATCTTCTTTATCATGCTAGGATTAGCAGGAAAAAGCAAAAAATTTCAGAATTGCACCTTGCAATGTGGAGATATTACTGTTTGTGCATTTACAATATTCATTGATTTTTGCCATTGAAAAACATGTTTTTCATATACCAGAAATGTTTGAAGCTACTGACTGAATGAAAGGAGCTGGCATCTCACTCTCTTTGAATCTTCTTTATCATGCTAGGATTAACAGGAAAAAGCTAAAAATTTCAGAATTGCACCGTGCAATGTGGAGATATTACTGTTTGTGCATTTACAATATTCATTGATTTTTGCCATTGAAAAACATGTTTTTCATATACCAGAAATGTTTGAAGCTACTGACTGAATGAAAGGAGCTGGCATCTCACTCTGAATCTTCTTTATCATGCTAGGATTAGCAGGAAAAAGCAAAAAATTTCAGAATTGTACCTTGCAATATGGAGATATTACTGTTTGTGCATTTACAATATTCATTGATTTTTGCCATTGAAAAACATGTTTTTCATATACCAGAAATGTTTGAAGCTACTGACTGAATGAAAGGAGCTGGCATCTCACTCTCTTTGAATCTTATTTATCATGCTAGGATTAACAGGAAAAAGCAAAAAATTTCAGAATTGCACCTTGCAATGTGGAGATATTACTGTTTGTGCATTTACAATATTCATTGATTTTTGCCATTGAAAAACATGTTTTTCATATACCAGAAATGTTTGAAGCTACTGACTGAATGAAAGGAGCTGGCATCTCACTCTCTTTGAATCTTCTTTATCATGCTAGGATTAACAGGAAAAAGCTAAAAATTTCAGAATTGCACCGTGCAATGTGGAGATATTACTGTTTGTGCATTTACAATATTCATTGATTTTTGCCATTGAAAAACATGTTTTTCATATACCAGAAATGTTTGAAGCTACTGACTGAATGAAAGGAGCTGGCATCTCACTCTCTTTGAATCTTCTTTATCATGCTAGGATTAGCAGGAAAAAGCAAAAAATTTCAGAATTGCACCTTGCAATGTGGAGATATTACTGTTTGTGCATTTACAATATTCATTGATTTTTGCCATTGAAAAACATGTTTTTCATATACCAGAAATGTTTGAAGCTACTGACTGAATGAAAGGAGCTGGCATCTCACTCTCTTTGAATCTTCTTTATCATGCTAGGATTAGCAGGAAAAAGCAAAAAATTTCAGAATTGCACCTTGCAATGTGGAGATATTACTGTTTGTGCATTTACAATATTCATTAATTTTTGCCATTGAAAAACGTCCAGAAATGTTTGAAGCTACTGACTGAATGAAAGGAGCTGGCATCTCACTCTCTTTGAATCTTCTTTATCATGCTAGGATTAGCAGGAAAAAGCAAAAAATTTCAGAATTGCACCTTGCAATGTGGAGATATTACTGTTTGTGCATTTACAATATTCATTGATTTTTGCCATTGAAAAACATGTTTTTCATATACCAGAAATGTTTGAAGCTACTGACTGAATGAAAGGAGCTGGCATCTCACTCTCTTTGAATCTTCTTTATCATGCTAGGATTAGCAGGAAAAAGCAAAATATTTCAGAATTGCACCTTGCAATGTGGAGATATTACTGTTTGTGCATTTACAATATTCATTGATTTTTGCCATTGAAAAACATGTTTTTCATATACCAGAAATGTTTGAAGCTACTGACTGAATGAAAGGAGCTGGCATCTCACTCTCTTTGAATCTTCTTTATCATGCTAGGATTAACAGGAAAAAGCAAAAAATTTCAGAATTGCACCTTGCAATGTGGAGATATTACTGTTTGTGCATTTACAATATTCATTGATTT
This sequence comes from Phyllobates terribilis, assembly GCF_046119375.1. Lineage (NCBI taxonomy): Eukaryota > Metazoa > Chordata > Amphibia > Anura > Dendrobatidae > Phyllobates > Phyllobates terribilis. The sequence continues at coordinate 27,818 of NW_027370708.1, forward strand.
TTGCCATTGAAAAACATGTTTTTCATATACCAGAAATGTTTGAAGCTACTGACTGAATGAAAGGAGCTGGCATCTCACTCTCTTTGAATCTTCTTTATCATGCTAGGATTAGCAGGAAAAAGCAAAAAATTTCAGAATTGCACCTTGCAATGTGGAGATATTACTGTTTGTGCATTTACAATATTCATTAATTTTTGCCATTGAAAAACGTCCAGAAATGTTTGAAGCTACTGACTGAATGAAAGGAGCTGGCATCTCACTCTCTTTGAATCTTCTTTATCATGCTAGGATTAGCAGGAAAAAGCAAAAAATTTCAGAATTGCACCTTGCAATGTGGAGATATTACTGTTTGTGCATTTACAATATTCATTGATTTTTGCCATTGAAAAACATGTTTTTCATATACCAGAAATGTTTGAAGCTACTGACTGAATGAAAGGAGCTGGCATCTCACTCTCTTTGAATCTTCTTTATCATGCTAGGATTAGCAGACAAAAGCAAAAAATTTCAGAATTGCACCTTGCAATGTGGAGATATTACTGTTTGTGCATTTACAATATTCATTAATTTTTGCCTTTGAAAAACGTCCAGAAATGTTTGAAGCTACTGACTGAATGAAAGGAGCTGGCATCTCACTCTCTTTGAATCTTCTTTATCATGCTAGGATTAGCAGGAAAAAGCAAAAAATTTCAGAATTGCACCTTGCAATGTGGAGATATTACTGTTTGTGCATTTACAATATTCATTGATTTTTGCCATTGAAAAACATGTTTTTCATATACCAGAAATGTTTGAAGCTACTGACTGAATGAAAGGAGCTGGCATCTCACTCTCTTTGAATCTTCTTTATCATGCTAGGATTAGCAGGAAAAAGCAAAAAATTTCAGAATTGCACCTTGCAATGTGGAGATATTACTGTTTGTGCATTTACAATATTCATTGATTTTTGCCATTGAAAAACGTCCAGAAATGTTTGAAGCTACTGACTGAATGAAAGGAGCTGGCATCTCACTCTCTTTGAATCTTCTTTATCATGCTAGGATTAACAGGAAAAAGCTAAAAATTTCAGAATTGCACCGTGCAATGTGGAGATATTACTGTTTGTGCATTTACAATATTCATTGATTTTTGCCATTGAAAAACATGTTTTTCATATACCAGAAATGTTTGAAGCTACTGACTGAATGAAAGGAGCTGGCATCTCACTCTCTTTGTATCTTCTTTATCATGCTAGGATTAGCAGGAAAAAGCAAAAAATTTCAGAATTGCACCTTGCAATGTGGAGATATTACTGTTTGTGCATTTACAATATTCATTGATTTTTGCCATTGAAAAACATGTTTTTCATATACCAGAAATGTTTGAAGCTACTGACTGAATGAAAGGAGCTGGCATCTCACTCTCTTGGAATCTTCTTTATCATGCTAGGATTAACAGGAAAAAGCAAAAAATTTCAGAATTGCACCTTGCAATGTGGAGATATTACTGTTTGTGCATTTACAATATTCATTGATTTTTGCCATTGAAAAACATGTTTTTCATATACCAGAAATGTTTGAAGCTACTGACTGAATGAAAGGAGCTGGCATCTCACTCTCTTTGAATCTTCTTTATCATGCTAGGATTAACAGGAAAAAGCAAAAAATTTCAGAATTGCACCTTGCAATGTGGAGATATTACTGTTTGTGCATTTACAATATTCATTGATTTTTGCCATTGAAAAACATGTTTTTCATATACCAGAAATGTTTGAAGCTACTGACTGAATGAAAGGAGCTGGCATCTCACTCTCTTTGAATCTTCTTTATCATGCTAGGATTAACAGGAAAAAGCTAAAAATTTCAGAATTGCACCGTGCAATGTGGAGATATTACTGTTTGTGCATTTACAATATTCATTGATTTTTGCCATTGAAAAACATGTTTTTCATATACCAGAAATGTTTGAAGCTACTGACTGAATGAAAGGAGCTGGCATCTCACTCTCTTTGAATCTTCTTTATCATGCTAGGATTAGCAGGAAAAAGCAAAAAATTTCAGAATTGCACCTTGCAATGTGGAGATATTACTGTTTGTGCATTTACAATATTCATTGATTTTTGCCATTGAAAAACATGTTTTTCATATACCAGAAATGTTTGAAGCTACTGACTGAATGAAAGGAGCTGGCATCTCACTCTCTTTGAATCTTCTTTATCATGCTAGGATTAACAGGAAAAAGCAAAAAATTTCAGAATTGCACCTTGCAATGTGGAGATATTACTGTTTGTGCATTTACAATATTCATTGATTTTTGCCATTGAAAAACATGTTTTTCATATACCAGAAATGTTTGAAGCTACTGACTGAATGAAAGGAGCTGGCATCTCACTCTCTTTGAATCTTCTTTATCATGCTAGGATTAACAGGAAAAAGCTAAAAATTTCAGAATTGCACCGTGCAATGTGGAGATATTACTGTTTGTGCATTTACAATATTCATTGATTTTTGCCATTGAAAAACATGTTTTTCATATACCAGAAATGTTTGAAGCTACTGACTGAATGAAAGGAGCTGGCATCTCACTCTCTTTGAATCTTCTTTATCATGCTAGGATTAGCAGGAAAAAGCAAAAAATTTCAGAATTGCACCTTGCAATGTGGAGATATTACTGTTTGTGCATTTACAATATTCATTGATTTTTGCCATTGAAAAACATGTTTTTCATATACCAGAAATGTTTGAAGCTACTGACTGAATGAAAGGAGCTGGCATCTCACTCTCTTTGAATCTTCTTTATCATGCTAGGATTAACAGGAAAAAGCTAAAAATTTCAGAATTGCACCGTGCAATGTGGAGATATTACTGTTTGTGCATTTACAATATTCATTGATTTTTGCCATTGAAAAACATGTTTTTCATATACCAGAAATGTTTGAAGCTACTGACTGAATGAAAGGAGCTGGCATCTCACTCTCTTTGAATCTTCTTTATCATGCTAGGATTAGCAGGAAAAAGCAAAAAATTTCAGAATTGCACCTTGCAATGTGGAGATATTACTGTTTGTGCATTTACAATATTCATTGATTTTTGCCATTGAAAAACATGTTTTTCATATACCAGAAATGTTTGAAGCTACTGACTGAATGAAAGGAGCTGGCATCTCACTCTCTTTGAATCTTCTTTATCATGCTAGGATTAACAGGAAAAAGCAAAAAATTTCAGAATTGCACCTTGCAATGTGGAGATATTACTGTTTGTGCATTTACAATATTCATTGATTTTTGCCATTGAAAAACATGTTTTTCATATACCAGAAATGTTTGAAGCTACTGACTGAATGAAAGGAGCTGGCATCTCACTCTCTTTGAATCTTCTTTATCATGCTAGGATTAACAGGAAAAAGCAAAAAATTTCAGCATTGCACCTTGCAATGTGGAGATATTACTGTTTGTGCATTTACAATATTCATTGATTTTTGCCATTGAAAAACATGTTTTTCATATACCAGAAATGTTTGAAGCTACTGACTGAATGAAAGGAGCTGGCATCTCACTCTCTTTGAATCTTCTTTATCATGCTAGGATTAACAGGAAAAAGCTAAAAATTTCAGAATTGCACCATGCAATGTGGAGATATTACTGTTTGTGCATTTACAATATTCATTGATTTTTGCCATTGAAAAACATGTTTTTCATATACCAGAAATGTTTGAAGCTACTGACTGAATGAAAGGAGCTGGCATCTCACTCTCTTTGAATCTTCTTTATCATGCTAGGATTAACAGGAAAAAGCTAAAAATTTCAGAATTGCACCGTGCAATGTGGAGATATTACTGTTTGTGCATTTACAATATTCATTGATTTTTGCCATTGAAAAACATGTTTTTCATATACCAGAAATGTTTGAAGCTACTGACTGAATGAAAGGAGCTGGCATCTCACTCTGAATCTTCTTTATCATGCTAGGATTAGCAGGAAAAAGCAAAAAATTTCAGAATTGCACCTTGCAATGTGGAGATATTACTGTTTGTGCATTTACAATATTCATTGATTTTTGCCATTGAAAAACATGTTTTTCATATACCAGAAATGTTTGAAGCTACTGACTGAATGAAAGGAGCTGGCATCTCACTCTCTTTGAATCTTCTTTATCATGCTAGGATTAACAGGAAAAAGCAAAAAATTTCAGAATTGCACCTTGCAATGTGGAGATATTACTGTTTGTGCATTTACAATATTCATTGATTTTTGCCATTGAAAAACATGTTTTTCATATACCAGAAATGTTTGAAGCTACTGACTGAATGAAAGGAGCTGGCATCTCACTCTCTTTGAATCTTCTTTATCATGCTAGGATTAACAGGAAAAAGCTAAAAATTTCAGAATTGCACCGTGCAATGTGGAGATATTACTGTTTGTGCATTTACAATATTCATTGATTTTTGCCATTGAAAAACATGTTTTTCATATACCAGAAATGTTTGAAGCTACTGACTGAATGAAAGGAGCTGGCATCTCACTCTCTTTGAATCTTCTTTATCATGCTAGGATTAGCAGGAAAAAGCAAAAAATTTCAGAATTGCACCTTGCAATGTGGAGATATTACTGTTTGTGCATTTACAATATTCATTGATTTTTGCCATTGAAAAACATGTTTTTCATATACCAGAAATGTTTGAAGCTACTGACTGAATGAAAGGAGCTGGCATCTCACTCTCTTTGAATCTTCTTTATCATGCTAGGATTAGCAGGAAAAAGCAAAAAATTTCAGAATTGCACCTTGCAATGTGGAGATATTACTGTTTGTGCATTTACAATATTCATTAATTTTTGCCATTGAAAAACGTCCAGAAATGTTTGAAGCTACTGACTGAATGAAAGGAGCTGGCATCTCACTCTCTTTGAATCTTCTTTATCATGCTAGGATTAGCAGGAAAAAGCAAAAAATTTCAGAATTGCACCTTGCAATGTGGAGATATTACTGTTTGTGCATTTACAATATTCATTGATTTTTGCCATTGAAAAACATGTTTTTCATATACCAGAAATGTTTGAAGCTACTGACTGAATGAAAGGAGCTGGCATCTCACTCTCTTTGAATCTTCTTTATCATGCTAGGATTAGCAGGAAAAAGCAAAATATTTCAGAATTGCACCTTGCAATGTGGAGATATTACTGTTTGTGCATTTACAATATTCATTGATTTTTGCCATTGAAAAACATGTTTTTCATATACCAGAAATGTTTGAAGCTACTGACTGAATGAAAGGAGCTGGCATCTCACTCTCTTTGAATCTTCTTTATCATGCTACGATTAACAGGAAAAAGCAAAAAATTTCAGAATTGCACCTTGCAATGTGGAGATATTACTGTTTGTGCATTTACAATATTCATTGATTTTTGCCATTGAAAAACATGTTTTTCATATACCAGAAATGTTTGAAGCTACTGACTGAATGAAAGGAGCTGGCATCTCACTCTCTTTGAATCTTCTTTATCATGCTAGGATTAGCAGGAAAAAGCAAAAAATTTCAGAATTGCACCTTGCAATGTGGAGATATTACTGTTTGTGCATTTACAATATTCATTAATTTTTGCCATTGAAAAACGTCCAGAAATGTTTGAAGCTACTGACTGAATGAAAGGAGCTGGCATCTCACTCTCTTTGAATCTTCTTTATCATGCTAGGATTAGCAGGAAAAAGCAAAAAATTTCAGAATTGCACCTTGCAATGTGGAGATATTACTGTTTGTGCATTTACAATATTCATTGATTTTTGCCATTGAAAAACATGTTTTTCATATACCAGAAATGTTTGAAGCTACTGACTGAATGAAAGGAGCTGGCATCTCACTCTCTTTGAATCTTCTTTATCATGCTAGGATTAGCAGGAAAAAGCAAAAAATTTCAGAATTGCACCTTGCAATGTGGAGATATTACTGTTTGTGCATTTACAATATTCATTGATTTTTGCCATTGAAAAACGTCCAGAAATGTTTGAAGCTACTGACTGAATGAAAGGAGCTGGCATCTCACTCTCTTTGAATCTTCTTTATCATGCTAGGATTAACAGGAAAAAGCTAAAAATTTCAGAATTGCACCGTGCAATGTGGAGATATTACTGTTTGTGCATTTACAATATTCATTGATTTTTGCCATTGAAAAACATGTTT